>NC_134701.1:229573600-229773600 GCF_043290135.1 Rhipicephalus microplus
ATATTTTCCATAATATCCGTATAAATAGCCCATTTTCTATATCTGATCGACACTATGTGTTCCGATTCTGGTAGTACCGAGATCACAGGGCCATCAAGTGTGGCTCGAGATAGTGAATCGGCTATTTCATTCAACCGTATGCCACAGTGTCCCGGGACCCAGACTAACTTCAGGAACTTCACATGAGGTGGAACTAATGTTTGTAATGTCGCTAGAGCTCTTGATTGTTCTGAAGCTGTGAGAGTAGTACACAGCGAAAGAGAATCAGTAATTATCATTGCACTCTCTTCGTTTGAAGGAAGTTTTCGTAGCGCTAAAATAATAGCCAGGAGCTCAGCTTCGAAAACCGGAGTGAAGTCTGGTAGTCTTACCGAGAATGACCAACCGAGGTAATCTGAGACGATTCCTACTGCTGCCTTTTCTTTATTCACAGAAGCGTCTGTGGCTATTATGTTCTTTATTTCCGCATGAGCTATGTAGTCTTCTAACCTGTCATTTAAGTAACTCGAAGATTGAAACTTAGATAGTGGGGGAAAAATTTCATCACATTCTATCGTAATATTGTGATTTAATGCTTTGGTTCCAATTACCGATCTGATATCCACCTTTATGCTTTCAAGTTTCTTTTGTACAAAAATAATCTGGGGAGTACGAAAGCGTGGCCAGTGAGCGAGGAAGAAGGCGTCGGGGTCACTAATAAAGGCATATGCAGACCGTCTCGCTGATAAGCCATAAAATTTCAAGTATGTTTGTACTGTTAAGATACGGAATCGGCAAAGAATAGTTGGTATGCGAGCTTCCTGATATAGTACATTAATAGCGACATACCTGGGGAGTCGCAAACACAACCGTAACGCTTCTCGCTCTAATAGAACTAACGGTTTAATTTTGTACGTAGGGCCACCCGAAAATAATATACACCCAAATTCGAGTATTGGGCGCATGTACATTTTATATATCATTAATAAGGTGTGTCTACGTAACCCATATTTTCTGTTGCTCAACCTTCGCAATAAGCCTGAAGCTCGTTGTGCCTTTGCCACGATATAGTCTATGTGAGGGCTCCAGTTAAGTTTCTCGTTATAAATAATGCCCAAATATTTGATAGACTCTACTTGTGGAATCGGTTCCTGATTATAAAGTACTGAAATTTGAATAGAATCTGCTATAGGGAACACCAGGAGCGCACTTTTACTGATGTTTAGAGACAATGAAATTGAATGCAGCCAAATTTCAAGAGAATACATGTACTTTTGCAATTTTTGATGCAAAGAATAAATGTCACTGTCTGCAACGAAAAATGCAATGTCGTCTGCATAAATGTAGACAGTGATATCTCGTTCAATGGGAATTGAGCTCATCAACACATTGAATAACAGCGGAGATAGGACCGCCCCTTGAGGTACTCCACGTTGCTGTTTGAATTTAGATGAGTGACATCCATCCTTTGCACAATAAAATTCTCTCGATTTTAGAAACTCTGCTACCCAATCAGCAATATATCGCGGAAAGTCACATTCGTGTAAAGAATTCAATAAAATTGAGTGCTCAACGCTATCATAAGCTTTAGCTATGTCTAGTGTTACTAGTACCGCGTATTGTCGTCTTTTTCGGGCAAGCTGTATTCGGCTCTCTAAGTCGGCATGAGCACACCAAATTGAGCATTCGCTACGAAAACCTATTTGAAATGGTTTCAATATTAGCTTGTCAGCCATCCAAACTTTTAATCTATTATTGAGAACTCTCTCTATAATTTTGATCAGGTGAGATGTTAGAGAGATTGGTCTGATGTTGTCAATGTTAAAACCTGACCCTTGTTTTTTTAATATGGGAATCACTCTAGCTATTTTCCAGTCATGTGGTATCCAGGCATTGCTTAAGGAATAGTTTATAAGGTTGAGGACGTCGCCGGGTGATATCTGGAATAAAATTTTAATCATAGGAACTGTTATACCGTCAGGACCAGGAGCCGAAGAGGGTAAGTTTCTAATTACGCTTGACATTTCGGACAATGTCACTTTTTCGTAGTCAGTCTTTATAGAGGACTTTTGCCAGTTGATTGTCAAAGTCGACGAAAATCTGTTAGCTAAACCTCTTCCGATTGCCTCTAACGAATTAGTCATTTCTTCCGTCGATAACCTGTCATAATCAGAGTTAGCTAGAGACGGCAGAATTTTGCGCGATCTCATATATCGGAATAACGCTTTCTTATTTCTAGGTTTGGAAAGAAAGTCGAAATGTTTTTTGTCATAGTCTTCTTTAGCTTTAGCCACGGTGCGCTTAAATGTAGCAGCAATAAACTTGTAATCTGCCCAATTTTTGGGGGACTGATTATGAATTAGCTGCTTCCAAGCCGCTTGTCGTCGTCTATGATCACGAGAGCACTCAGAATTCCACCACTGACTACAAGGCTTTCTCGTATCAGACTCAATAGAAAATTCTGCTTTTTTGAACGTTCTTTTAATTACCGCACTTAATTTCATGGCTTTATTTTCATCGTTGTCTTCAGTGGTGGTAGTCAAAGCCACTTCTAGGTCATTTTTAAATTTGGAATAATTGATAAAGGTTCGAGCTTGGGAGTAAGATGGAATAATGGGGCAAGAAATTTCAAACAGTACTGGTAAGTGGTCACTGTTGGTGGCGCAGTCTAGAGTAGTCCAAGATACGCTAGAAATACCCGAGCTTATAAAACTCAAATCTAAGACAGAGCGGGATCGGTCTCGGATAAATGTGGGAGTTCTAGCGTTGAGGCATGATAAATTATGGTCTATAGACCAGTCCCACAAGCGTTGTCCACATTGATCAGTCCTAAAACCCCAACTAGTGTGGTGAGAATTAAAATCTCCAACCATAA
The DNA here is from genome assembly GCF_043290135.1 of Rhipicephalus microplus. NCBI lineage: Eukaryota > Metazoa > Arthropoda > Arachnida > Ixodida > Ixodidae > Rhipicephalus > Rhipicephalus microplus. Next base: position 229,576,455 of record NC_134701.1, read on the forward strand.
TTTTTTTTGTGCACCACGAATTAACAGCCATGTCTAAACATCGCGTGTCTTGTACACCCAGAGGAAAGTAAAGATTTACCAGAGAGAAGGGAGAGCATCCAGGCAAGGTGATGTCTAAAGCGAAAATTTCACATTCGGGGGATATACTTTTGTACGAAGTTTTGATCTTTGAACTAATTTTATTATTGACAAAGAACGCTAAACCTCCACCTTTGGATGGGCGATCCAGGCGAAAAGACCGGAAATTAGGTAGGTAAAACGAATTATGTGCTGACAGCCACGTTTCTTGCAGTGCAATAATGTCTGGATTGAATTTACAAGATAAATACAATAAATCTGTACTAGCTGAATGAATAGATCGGCAGTTCCAATGAAGAATTTTGATAGAACCTATCATTTTGACAGAATTGTTTCGGCAACTACCTTATCTAAAATGCTGTCTTTAAGAAAATCGCTCTTCGATAGGTTCTCCTTCTGGTATTTTTTTGTTTTTTGAATGTTTTGAAGAGCCAGTATTTTTGGAGACAGGGGATCGAGTGCGCTTTAGTGATTTGATGTCCATGTCCATATCATCATAATCCTGACCATCCTCTAGTATGTCTTCACCTATCCTCTGGTTGTCTGTACAAGAGGGCCCTGCAGCCTGTACCCCTGAAGGAGATGACTCTGCGTCTGCTTCACTTGGTGGGAGAGTTACGTTGTCTTGGGAAGTATCCTTCATATCTCTTGGTGTCCCATATATTTGCGGCAACTGAGTGGCTACAATATGAGATAAGGAGTCACAAAGGGTGGTGGCCAGGCGATCTATAGCTTTCTCCATCGCTTTTTCAATCATGTCTGCAATGGACACTGAAAGAGAAGCTTCTAAAGTTGCATTATGTCGGGCTGCAACACCAGCATATCCCTGGGTTCTTGCCTGAATTTCAGCGATGGCGTCTTTTCGTGAACAGCGTCTGCGATCAACAATTTCCATAATTTGAGTCTCCCGCGCTTTGGCTGAGCAATTAGCGTTATCTGCGCAGTGCTGCTCATGACAAAGACAACACTTTTCTTCAGTACAATTGCATTCATTTGCGGTATGTGCCTCACCACATTTTCGGCATCTGGGAGCTGACCTACATCCTTTTAAAGTGTGTCCATAGCGCCAACATTTCTGACACTGGAGGGGACGAGGTGACAGTTGTTCGACTCTGAATATTAAAGGCCACGCCTTGATTTCAGTGGGGCGAATCGACCCGGCAAATGTGACAATTACAGACTCAGTAGGGATCTTTGTCTGTTCTACAACTCGTGAGCATCTATAAACTGCAATAGCACCTGCCTCAGAGAACATCTCTAGGACCTCAGCTGGAGTCATGTTGATGTCTACGCCTCGGACAATACCTCTGACGCATGCTAGGTGAGGAGGAATGAAGGCGCTCACCGGATTGGTAGCGAACATCGAGCATTTAAGTAAGTCTTTGACACAGAGCTGGTCAGGAGAAAAGCAGACAATGCCTCCCTTGCCAAACTGCCGGACCTCTGTGATGGTGTGATAGTGAGTTGTCGCTGCTTTGAGTTCCGACTGGATCACTTTAGGGTTTTTCATCTTAATGACTCCGTCGTTGCTTGGGACTAGGGCCACAGGAACGGAAGCGACGCCATTGCGTAGGAACTGGTCCACTGGTAGCTCCTGCGGTGAAAGAGAAGCAGACCAGAGATAAGTCCCAGGTCCAGGCGAAGAAAGCGGCATCTGTCTGGATTGACTAGCCAGAAGGGTACTAGCTAATCAATGCTAAGGCTTTAGATACGCCTATCCAAGAAGAAATTCAGTAGAGGCTACTCAGATTTCAGCCAAACCCCCAGAGCAAGCCTCTTTCAAAGACGGTTCTTCTTCTCGAATACTCGACGTTCCTTCTTCTTCTTCGTGTATGCGTAACAAGGACGAAACAATCGAACATTATTTTTTTATCATGCGTCCGCGTCAATTTACCGAAGAAAGAACATTCTCAAAGTGGTGTTTAATTGAATTAAATTGGATTTCATCATTTCTAATATTTCTCCTTGGGAGCCCCTTCATTAGGTCATCGTCCGGGATCTCCGTCCAGTGGTAGAAAAAAATTAATTGACTAGGGACGGTGTAATTAATTATTTCTGAATATGTATAGTTCATTAGTCTTACATTTCATATGGGAGCACATTTATTACTAAAAAAATTGTTTCCAGGCCACTCCCCCAGAGTGGGTGTTAGCTATACATATTGGCAATCATCATCATCATCATCATCATCATCATCATCATATATAGATGTAGATACTAAAGTTTCTTGCTCACACCCAGCCTCGGGGATCAACAAGGAATCGGTAACTAATATAAAATATTTTTAAGAAATAAAAAAGAGAATCATGTGTCCTTTAATTTAATGAAATCGCTTATTAGAAATATTTTTTGAAAATAAAATGGGGGGAATCAATTCTTCGTGACTAAAAATAACATAATAATATAAAAAAGGTATAATGGTGTCCACTTTGGATGAATGTGCAGTTTTGGATTCCTGCGTTATTGTGTAAATCGGCTGTAATATGAAATCTCGAATGGCCTCGCGTATACTTTCGTGTCGCTGTGCCCAAAAGTTGGTGCATCCAGAAATGGTAAAATAGAACTTTTTGCATCTAATCGAATGACGCAAAACGCTGTTTTAAGAGATCGTTTTCTTTTTAATGTTCAGAAAATCTTCAACAAGAGATCAGAATGTGTCCTATTGTTCCATTTTCTAGAGAATCAGATCAGAGCAGGGATGGTGTTAAACCAGTTCCATATAAACAGAAATTCAATGATGTTATACTACAATGTGGGCTAGTAACCATAATTTTAAGATATCTAGTATGCCATGACGTATTTTTAAACGGTCAATAGCTGATTAAAATCCAGGAAATTTTTTACAGATGGAATAGCGAATTCTGGCATCATCGTTTGTCTCCAAAATCTGTAGCCACTATGCAGAGAGAATATGCAGTTGTCTTTTTTGACAAAATTATGTCTTCTTCTTGCCTCGCACTGTAATTATGGCGCATCAAGATTTCGATAGGACTCAGAAGTACAGGGCCTTAAAAAAATTCATTTCGGCAATTAGGTACGCCACTAACATAATGGATAATTCTCTTGCTTGAGGCGTTGTCACTTATACATTCACACGGAGAGATGCAGTCTGAAACGTTACCAAGGACACTAAAAAATACCTCGTCAAATTTTAAAAAATTATATGTTCGTTTTATATTATGTTGATCATACTTTGTTATATTACCTCAAATATATTGAAATCTTGTATTTTGTTTATACTTTTTTTTTGCTTCCGAACTGTACCAGATTATCCCGGGTCACTAACTTAATAAAGGCATTTGTGACCACTACTTAAACAGTTCCCCGTAGGGGCTTTAAGCCAATGACTATAGCACGGGAAATAAGAACAATATTCACAATCATCGTCATCTTCCTCTGTCTATACCAGCATTTATGCTTTCTTGCTCAACGTTCAAAAATTAGCTTCGAATTTCTCTTTTTACTCCACTTCATTTTCGAAACTAGCTGATTCCACATGTGAGATTATTAAAATATTCAAGCATTTCTTATGTTGATAACTTAAATTGGCAACAGTAAATTAAATTCGCAAAGTAGAGCACGTCATGGAATAGTTGCACCGTTTCTGTAACGAAAATTCATGATGCGCAGAGCAACTTCACCTATTGAATCCAGCGGCTGTTCTTCGTGGTATACGCACTTTACGTGCCCCCGTTTCGAAATTCGGTTGCGTTCATTTTTCTTTTTTTTTTTCGTATATGCGGTTTACAAATTAGGACCTCTAATATTGCTAGAAAGGCAAGAGCTATACGTCTGTGTCTTGTACCATCAAGATGTGTTGCTAATAACGAGCTGTACTTGAAAGCCTCAATCATGTCGTTTGATTTAAGATTAAAACAGCCTACCGTGCAGATGCTTTTAAAGCGCTACAACAAAACTCGTTGGGCGAGTTGGTGGTCTATAACGTGAAGTATGTGTTTTACCGCAAAAGTAAGACATTAGAGAACTCAGATTGGAGAAGGGAGCAGAATGTACACGGCAGTACTGAGTTTTTTTTTTCTTTTCTACTTTTGCGCTAAAACATATGTTGTGCGTTAAAGCTCTATGCACCTCTTCGCCATCCTCAGACTGTTTTCATTATTTCTCACGATTCTTTTGGCCAGCAAAGCGACGCGGGCATTGCTAAGTTTTCTAAAGACGACCGGACTACACGACCGCTTATAAGCGTGCAATGGACAAGGTCACATCTACACACACGTTGCCCTTCACTTCTCTCTCTCTTCTCCTTTAATCCCCTCACCCCTTCCCCAGTGCAGGGTAGCCAACAGGACGTGCGTCTGGTTGACCTCCCTGCCTTTCATTTCTTCCCTTCCTCCTCCTCCTCCTCCTCCTCCCTGACGATTCTTTAATTAAGCAATTGTGGTGGCGTTATCGAAGGCCTCAAGTAATTTTGGTTGAGTCACGGTTATCAGACCTACAAATTTCTCCACCTAGCCTAACTCCCCCCTCTTCCCCCCCGCCCAAAAAAAAAACGAATTCGTTGCAGTTCAAATAATCTTTGACAATATTTTTCCATGAAACGCTGTAATTTACTTCCAAAGTGCATTCTCAAAGATCTGCTTCAGGGTCATATTGGTTATTTTTCTGCTCACTTTGTAATTTCCACAAACACAACACAAAATCTTTAGAAGGCTGGAGTGGGAACCTTTTTCAAAACAACGGCTTAACTGGCCTTTCGTTCTTCGGCTGTCTGACTTCACTTCAATATTTCTTGCTTAATTTCTGGCAATCACATTGGCAATTAGAAAAATAAATAGTCATGCGTCAAAAGTTATTATTACCGATGCAGCATCATCGGATGCGAAGAAGAGTGTGGAAAAGGTAGTACAATTTCAGGCAATAATTTCATAGTTTATGTTTGTTTTACAATGTATGTTATTGCGTGTGCCTGTATGGTTGCGTGTGCGCATGGCGATGCGTTTTTAATTTTATTTGGCGTGTGGAAAGGGGCCATTGAACTCCTCTGGTTATTCCGGCGTATGAAACGGAGCATATTTGGGAGCTATTTGTTTAGAAGAAAACGTCAATTATTCGATGTGCCATTTAGTCTCTACCTTGGGACATCGCTAAGTTGTCGCGGCGGTGAATAATGACTGAAGAACCTACGAGCCAGGGCTGCGGATTATTGGCTCTACGGCCGCTTGAGTTGAACCAAAGATCCACATCGATTTGAAAGCACATTAGTATTCACGAATGATGCCTGCAAAAACGCATGAGGGCCAAAATGCAAAATCACTCGTGCACTTTGGTTTCAGTGCAAATTTTGAAAAAAGCTGGTGAAAAAATTGGTCTCTCCACACGGTATGTCTTATAATAGTATTATAGTTATGGCGCTTCAAGAAACCAGATAATATTACAATTAATAGTACCACTCGAATCATTTGAGCAACAGATGCCGACGCACGTGTGGCTGGATTCCAAGTCCGTGAATTCAACTGAATTCAATTCAATTAAAAAAATGAAACACACCATGTCTTGGCGGCCTTTGGCCGTTACACTTACTGTATATATAGACTTGATGTTATAGTCTTGGATTAGCATAAGTACTATGTAGTTACTAATTTTACAGCAAAGTTTCAAGCAAGTTTGAAGCAATGCTTACCGCTACCTATGAGGGAACTCGCAAAACTCGCACGCGAGCGACATTTCGCTTGGAAACCGTCAGGTGTCGACACACACACAAGATACTGGACGGATTACAGAGAATTGCTCGCTACGTTCCCCAGTCAAGAAGGCGTACCAAACCAGAAACATCAGCAAAGGAGGCCTCATTGACATAGTCAGAGGAAGGGGGTAAATTTGGGGGGCTCGACTTTCTTTCCCCCAAATTTTTTTTTTAATTTCTATGCTTATACACGTACACATGCAAGCGCGCACACTACCATATGTTTAATGCTGGCTGACTCCCCCTTCTATGCGAAAGTGTGTAATTTTGCGTACATATACCTCTAAAGGAACGCGCACGCTGCTGCGGTGGTCTGCAGTGACGAACAGATCCAGGAAGGGTTCCTGAATCCTCATACCCCACCACCCCCAGATCTTTTTAATTTTCTAAGTTTTGAGTCGAGTATGGGCAGCCACCACAGTATGGATGGTTAAGCTCCCCCTCCACCCGGGCCACCATGGCGACGCCAGGAGGGAGCGAATGGCCTTCTCCCCTCCCCCTCACTGTCACCGGCTCCTCTTTCACCCCCCTCTCTCTCTCCCCTAGAGTCAACATTGTCAAAAACAAAATGCTCCCAGCTTTCCTTCAAAACACCACTTTTTCCGGAAAGAACTTGCTACCACCCCTGGCATCATTGACATGCCGAATACAGGTCTTCTTCCGTACGGCGTGTATTATTATAATTTCGAGAAGTGGTCGTACGGTGGAGAACGATTCAAAGGTGGCGTATGCGACGATGCGTGATCAGACGCCTCGTCGCATCGGAGTGATCTTGACCGAGATGTTCAATGACATTGCTTGCTTCGATCGGGCAGAACTTTCTCTGTAGCCCCCGTCCGAATAGAGCATTCGGCTTCGAATCTTGGCTAGTGTAGTATCATTCTTCATTGTCAAGCTTGTGTCGTCGTACATTTCGAACAGGTGAACAAAGGAAGGCCTTTGTGCACAGTCCATCATTGTTTAACTTTTAATTTTTGTATTTCGGACTCGTCTAATCGTGTACATGTCTATATAATCATACGCGAAATGGGATCGCGAGGGTATAAAAAAACAAACAAAGCAGCCTGTCCACCATATAGCTCTGTTTCAAGGTCAACAGCACTGAGAAAAGAACAAGAATGCGACCGATCTACTTAGTCAGACGGAAATAATCACACCTCACCCCGCATCAGTCAGTGGCGTTGTGCGGCATCAACGTCATAACGTAGATTTCGACGGTGCGACAGAGTGCTGTCGCGATGGTCAACACGGTGGAGCAACGCAGGTACACGGCCAATGTGTCACGAACATCCTGTGTTGGCAAGGGAGCAGCTGTAATGACCACTCTATTCCGAAGGGTGCCATGAAGGATCGATGTTCAGCAACAGCAAATCAGCTTCCATCTTCTAACTGTATACAGTGAAGCATTCCTTTCTAAAGGTATACATACGCCTGCCGTCCAGGACAGCTATGACATATCTCAGGTGTCACATCTGTACAAAAATATAAAAATATATGTATATAAAGTATCTGCATGTAAGCGCCGCGTAGCCAAACAGAACCAAGGTAATGGAGCTTGTCGTTGCAAGCAGCTAGGTTATTTTTAATTACGTTTTTCCTAATTACACTAAGCAACTTCATGGATTTTCCTCGAACTTTGGTGACTTTATTTTTTTCTTTAACGCTTAGCAAGAACTCTCCGATTTATTGTACACATGAAGATGGAAGAAAGATCCATAAATCATCATCTCGTTACAAGCGACTGCAAGCATCACTATGTTCTCTACAGCTGCGTTCAAGTTTTGACAAAGCTTGTGCGGCGCACCTGGCATGCGTAGCCCAGCATCCGCGTTACGACATCCGTCGCATACTTTGTTGTGCATAGAGCTCACTCATTTTTTTTTTCGAAAGATATGTAGTTGCTTTGCCTATTTATATCTGACGTGGCGGTCAAAAAATCACGGCGTCGGTCATCCAGGGAATCAAGACAAGCTCAATAACACTGAAGTGAACTAGCCTAAACAGTGCATCTTAAACACAGCTAAACTAAACAATGCCATGCACTATGTATGTGTACATTGAAATATTGTGCTTCTTCTTACGCAACAGCATCAGACGAGAATCCAGCTGCTTTTCAAAACGTTTGAAAACCATTTCAAAACGTCTGCAGAAGAGATGAAATATTTGTGCGTCCCCAAGATATGAAGTTAGAACTGTTCTCGGTACGTTTCAGTCAATTCCGTTCACGTGTTGGATGAATTTAACCTGTAAAAAGGAAGATGAAGCAAATGACCACACGTTTAAGCATGGACAAAGCTAAGGTTCGGTACACTTTTACAGTACGCGCATTCCTACGAATGGTCCGCCTCGTTTGTACAAAGGTTATGACGGTGACCGAAAGTCGTCGGTTCGATACGGGTCGTGACGGTCGCATTTTGAGGGAGGCCGAATGCCTGAGGCCTCGCATGTTGTGCTGTGAGGTACGCCATTTCTAACCTTCTCTTACCTCTTCTGTCTCTTTAATTCCCATTTCCCTCTTCGCTGCGCATAACTGTGGAGGTGCCCTCCATTGAGAGAAGCAGTAACGGAACCGCGATTTTTTTTCCCCCTTTTTTCCTCTTTTCAAGGCCACTTCGTGAAATGCACTCTATTTGGCCCTGGAGAACCCAAATCAGACAACCGCCAAAGGAGGGGGGGGGGGGGGTCCGCAACAGTTGCTGGCCACGCCCACACCGGTACTGGAAGAACACGGCCCTCCGGCCATTCGCAGACCTTGTGGACCTGTTCCAATTCATGTATACTGTGCTGCTAACGCGAAGGTCGTTGGTTCGATCCCGGCCGCGGAGGCCTTCGGTGGAGGTGAAGTGGTAGAGAGACTCGTGTACTGTTCGGTCTCAGTGCACGTTATAGACAACACCGGAGGGCGAAAATTTCCGAAGCCCTCCACTACGGCGTATCTCATAATCATATCGTGGTTTTGGGACTTAAAACCTCAGAAATTATTATTATTATTATTATTATTATTATTATTATTATTATTATTATTATTATTATTATTATTATTATTATTATTATTATTATTATTATTATTATTATTATTATTATTATTATATGTTGGTATTGATAACAAAACAGTGATTATGTTATTCACATATACGTTTACACTTAGTGCTACAGCTTGTTCACTTCTCGTCCCTGTGTTTTCTCAGGCTGATTATTATCGGTATAAGAAGAACCAACTCTGCTAGCACAGCTTCTCAATTGAGGCTTCGATGTGCGGCGTTGCATTAATGCAGAGTCCGATCGTTTTTGCTACTGGACTCGGCATGCGCGTGCACGATAACGATATCTGCATCTCCGAACGTCGTTGAAATGGCTTTCTTCCACTCATAGTATCACCACGTTATATATGTTTGCGCAGCACTTTTGGCTGCTTTGTCTTACTTATCGCCAAGCCAATGCGCATATAGAAAGGACTTATCGGGAATGCATGTACAATTGATTGACTTGGCCCTGCACGTAAAAAAAATATACGCAAGACAGAAACGAATGGAAATCGAATGAAAGGGCTACCCGAAGCTGTTCGCGCAATAACAAGTAAGAAACAACTGCTGCTTCCGTCCTCTTTATACCGAGCATTGTCTCTTCCGCGATATTTTTTTCTGCAACAGTGATGGACGCTCACTGGACAAACTTCCGCGTGTAATACAATAGAGTAAACCTGTCACTCAGAGCTTAAGCATAGGCGCTGCGTCCTTCACCAACCCCTTGTGCACGGGGATTCACCTTGTCATCTCTCCCTTTCCAACACGTGTTTTTTCTCGAGTCATGTCTTGCAAATTAATTTTTTCACTGGCTGAACAGAAATACTTGGATGTTTCTGAGGGCCAATAAACGCTGAATAGTTAAAAACCTAAACATAATACACCGATTAAATTAAAGGTAGGTGTTAATCCTGAATAAAGTTCTACTGCGCTCATCCTGTCGTCCGTATTAGAGCTCGTTTCGCAGAAATTCCGGTGGTGGTGTCGCTAATTGTGAGCGGAAGATCATTATTTTATGCGTGAGCAAAAAAAAATGAGAACGATGCAAATAAAATAAATGAAAACAAATAACAAATGAAAACAAATGAAAATAAGTGACAACAGTGAAAAGAACTTCATTTGCTTGGAAAAGCACTGAAAGTAGCTTTTGTGCTTCACAGACACACGCGTCACGTATATCTGGTTCACAATACAACAGGAAATATTGCAGTAATAATGCGTGGTCAAGCGTCCAATGCTAACGGGCGTGAGAACGTGTGATTATCATGACGACTCTGTGATTGAAAGCTGGTACCGCACTACAAAAGGCACACACACTACTGCACCTATTTCCTTAAGGCCACGTAGTGGGCGCATAGCAAGTTCGGAAACGTTCCATGCACTAAATGTTTGAAGTACGCAATAGGAGCAGGATGTCGCTATCACGTTCAACTCCTAAAAGCGAAGCTTTAGGGTCCCCTAATTTTCTTTTTTTCCTCTTCACCGGCTTTTTTTTTTTCACGCTCAAACAGAGCCGTGCTATAACCATACGATTTCTACTATACTATATACCGTCGAAAGTAAATTATGGGAAACATAAGCCATCACGAACAGCGAACTGTCAGTTATTGAAAAAACCAATTCATCGGTCGTTCAGCCGGTTGGGCTATGAATATACGCGACATGAGAGTTGCCATGTACCCCCCTCCAACTCACCTAACGTCAAGTACTCACAGCACCCAGGGTTACGTTTTCAATACCAGCAGCGGCGAGCGCATTTCTATGGAGGTGAAATGCGATGGCCTAATTTCTGAGACCTTCCACTGTTGCGAGCATCAATCACACCGTGACTTCAGCAAAGCAAAACCACAGATATTTTTCACATGACATTGTGTGTTAGGATGCCACTGAAAAAAAAAAACAGATCGATGGTGTTATTTGTGGCTGTTTTGGGAAGAAAGCGAGAAGAACGCGTTAATACCCGAATCTCAAACCTACGTCACTTTGTACGTTCATCTCATTGAACTTACCATCATCAGGGCGGTAAGTACGCTGACGCTGGCAAGTACATAGATGATGTTAAGAGTAGTTAGAATGCCGTAGAAAATTACGCTACCTGTGAAAATAAATACAGGTGGGAGAAAGCGTTGTTCGTTGGGCGCAACAAAAGTTAACTATAACGCCCCCGGAGCCAAATCTACAGTTTTTTGTTTTTTTCTTTATAAAATGCTCTTTTCCACTCCCCAGTTGCCATCGCTATATATGATATGCACATAATGAAAACAGGGTAAACGTTTCCCCCATGAAAATTCGTTGCATAAAAGCCTCTCATGAGTGCGTGCCCTTGCATTATTATTTGTCATTGAATGCGTGTGGCGCGAAGTTTTATGGCTGGCTATAGACACTTGTCTGTATCTTATCGATTATGTTAGCGAGCAATATCAATCTGTGCACAACCAGCCAGACACCCGAGGCCATGTTTATAAGTAGTATATCGTTTTTCATACCACACCCTTTGTAATTGGGAGGGTGTTCGTTTGGTCTGGTTGGTGACGAAGATATATTCTGACCATGACGCCGTAATTACTTTCAATCACCCCTCTCCCCCCTCTTTTTCACTTTCGTTTCGTTATTTTAGGGTCGGCCACATGTTGCTGGCATGATGAATGAAACGAAATTAACAACAACAACAACAACAACAACAACAACAACAACAACAACAACAACAACAACAACAACAACAACAACAACAACAACAACAACAACAACAACAACACGAACAACAACAACAACAACAACAACAACAACAAAGAAAATTGGACCTAATTCGAAACACTTCTCTTTGGTAAGTGCGTTATCTCATTTGAAAGCCTCTTTTATTAATGATATGTGCCCATGGTTATTACGAAAAGTTTCATCGTAAAGTGTATTTGTAAATACTGACCTTGGTTCAACCGCTCTAGTATATTTCGGTGAATCAGAGGTGCTAAGCGGCTCTTTTAATGTTACAGTATGGCTATGTAGATGACGATGCGGAACTGCATGGCCTGTAACATTGATCCATGCATAGGCCACACCAGCAATAGCACTGATCGGGACAGCACTTGCACGCGTGTCGCATTAATCGAGGCACCGGCAACCGCGATGTTACATCGGACAAGTGAGGAATTACAGAATCAACTCAATAGGGCGTCGTTACAACGATCTCTTGCCGCTGTACACGCGAAACGGCTATTGGCGCGGCGCCATTTCCATGGAATTTCTATTAACGATGCTATTTACATCGGGACTATTCGTTCAGGATCACCTCATGTTTCTGGTAATCTCGTATCGATTCAGTGTACTGCTTTGGGGTGTTCGAAACACATTAGGTCAGTGCTTCTTAGGTCAGTGCAAGCAGAAATATTCTTGCACCGTGGCTAACATCTCGTCGATGTCGCTTTGACCTAAGCAGAAGCTCATCTCGTCCTCGACTCCACTGATAAAGTTGTCATTGCTTCAACGTACAATTCTGTTTTCGCTGTGAAGCATGGTTTAACTAAGATCGTTGGCACACATTCAGCTAAATACGTGAGGCCGTCGAAAATGAGATATCTCCGCGAGCACTCGCATATCTTATCAACAGAACTGCAGCCATCATTATCTTGCGTAAACACTCGTCACGCGAGCAATGAGATCAGCATCTTCCACGCATGTCGTGAATCTGAACTAGCTCAGTTAGACCATACAGATTGAATGGGTACAACACGACTGAACAATAAAAGTTCGCTGAATGATCAAGCATAGTTTTTTTTTCTTTCTTTACGCAATCTCCTATTTTTCCATCATTAATTGAACCTGTATCAGTGGAGTGCCAACATTTAAGTGACATTTCTGTGCGTAGTGTAGAACCTTGAAGACATTACGCAAGAAATTAAACAAGTGATCTTAACTATAGTTCAACGAACGCAGATAATTTACTAATTTCACATACGTTCACGAGGTGTCTGAGACTTCCCAATGTTGTACAACCGAATCTTTCCCTATAACTAATTGTAACGCTAGCTAAAGTTGACGAATACACCTCCCGTATTCAGGACCATTCCTATTGGCCGCGAGATTGAGCGTCGTCTCCGCCTAGCGGCAACTGGCTGAAGGCGTGAAGTGTGGATTGCTCCCTGCGTCATCTGCTAGCGACGTCGTGATTGCATGTGGGAGCACGTCATGCACGTTCACAAATGGTAGTTTGCTCCGTTATGTTAGCGCGAGCTTAACTACTTGTACGTATTCCTGAAACGATGAAAGAAAGCATTTGGTCTTGATCGGCTGCATGGTAATGCATTAATAGGATCAGTGAGTGCACTCGCTGATGCAACTTTTCACAGTGTTGTGTATTGTCGTCGTACTCTCCATTCACCAGAATAATTTCAGTGTCATTTCTCCTTCAAGCACATCGTAAAATGCACTTGACATTGTCCCAAACACGAGGGCTAATAAATATTCGCAAACACACAATCAACGTTCACAAACTATAGTTTGTGAACGTTGAATGTGTGTTTTACTGACTCGGTTGTAAACAAAAAAAACGAGGCTCTATAGGCCACGCAACTTGCACCTTGTTGTTAGGCGTATAACTACAGCACTATAGTTGACCGAGTATGCGATGAGCGTTAGTTGTGTTTATCTGGCCGTGGTAGCACTACAGAGATATCATTCTCTCAAGTAAAGCGTAACACTTTGGTACTTAAACTGTTCTTAAAACGAAGTTGCCATGTGCAATTTTAACTCGGGGCGAAACTTACGCAGGAACAGCTTTGTTCCTATAGATTTAGGTTGGCTGGAAAGCACCCAGACGTTCAAAATTAATTCATATGGCGTGCTTTACATTGACGTTGCATAATTTTGCACAAAATGTCGTCTTTTTATAATGTCTTGTGCGTACGTTTGCGTGGCATTGTTATTGACTGACGGTAGGCAGCGATCATATTTCATTTGAAAAAAGAAAGAAAAACAACATGCTTTCTTATAAAATAACCAGATTTTTTTTGTATCACTGTCATGCACCTAGTCCTTCAAATAAATCTTTCTTCGGAACTCTTACGATCTTTTGATATTTTTACTGATGCAAGAACGTGTGCGTATATGCGGTAAAGGTCAATGTAGCGTAAAGCGCTAACAGCCACGAAGCTTTCTTGGCCAGACTTAACGACTGCCCAACATTTCTTGGTGAACAGAACGAGGAATAGTTACGCATGTGTATTCGCGCGAACAGTGGTACCGAACTTGTCGCACCGATATGGGGGCTTTCTACGATATTTCTTTCTCTCTTTGTTATATTCCAGATGAGCGAGATGTAAATAATTAGTTAAGTCGTTCTAAAGCATGTAGCGCGCAGTAGGCGAAATACAGGTGAAACACGCAGAAAGAACACAGCAAAAGCGTGATTCAGTGCGAAAGCGCGCAGGCAGTCACCCAGGGCGAGCGTCACTTTCATAGCTTCAATCCGCTCCACTCGCTAGTAATAGTGACGTTACTTCAACTTCGTGCATCGATTCGGCAGAGTGGTGTAAATATTACCACTAAAGCGCGGTCAACTAATTTTATTTGCCGACAATTAGCACAAACCGCACGCAGAGAAGTACCCACCGCACACGTGAAACAAACGGGTGCGACGCAAACGGGCGGGCTGCACCCAAGACTTTATGGAGACTGTGCGCTTGTGGCTGAGTGTAGCACAATATTTGGCGAAACTGGGGCTGTTCATGATGAGCCGTAAGCGAATTTAGCACCGAGGAATATGAATTTAGCCCCGAACTGTATAGGAAGTTGAAACTTTAGTGTAAGTTTACTAATTGACACACACCCCATATGACCCGAAGCGCCGCCATCGCCCAAAGCCCTCAGCCGAACGTCAATTTGCATGCGGCCAAACCGAGTCATCGACAGCGACAATTTCCATATCGGTGAGATAGCTGACGACGACATGCCCAATTGTGGGTGAAATAGGCAACGAATGCTTCGCCTTTAAACTTAAAGCAAAATGGATCAGAATAGGCTGCATGGAACGATATGGGATGGCATGCTCAGTCCTGTATATGGGGCGCATATGGCGATACCGTATATGAAAACATACAGACATGATGTTTGTTTCTTTGTCCGCTTATAGTAGAAAATGTGGTTTCGGGCATTTCTTCATACATCATACACTGAAGGTGTTTCAAGCAGAAGGCCTGAACAGTTGGCACATGATTGCGTACTCCATGTATACAGCGTCCATGTTGAGAGCGTGTCCATCCATTTAATTCCGTGCTGTGTCCACTTTAGGGGTTGCTATCATTATGTGGTGTTGCAACTGCGGTATCTTTGCGGCAGTGCCCTCACATTGCAGTAAAAACTCCTTTAACTGTATCAAACAACGTCCAAAGAAGTAATACAAAAGCGCACGAATCTTGCGTGCTTCATTTAAATAAAATCAAACATTTATTCGTATGAACAATATAAACCTATTGGAAGTATTAAAAAGCCAATATACAAAGCCCTTAATATAGTGTCATTCATGCATGCACCTATTGATCTCGTGTTCTTTCCGGCATGTTATAAAACTTCATTCTATACATAATAGAGGGAACAATAGAGCTCTATAAACCACTTATATATAGCATGGTGGCTCAACCATCCTAGAAATGCGACTACAGCAGGTATCGAAGGCCTTAAATTTTTATCTTCGCCGTCCTTCCTAAAGAAACTGTCGCTTTCAAATTTTATATTGTCTTATAAATTAAACAACTACAGCGGTGATTACGCGTGCGGACAATTACCGCCTTCGTTTCATCATTGTGTGAGTCAATGCTTATAACACCGGAATAATAAGCAGCAATAAAGTATGCCTGAAGGCACAACTACAAAGTCTGGGTAAACTGAGATATCTGCCATATCATACCGACATTAACAGAACGATCGCGGCGTCATTATTCCCTCTAGCGATTAAAAATTATCTCTATCGATATTTGGGGGAGGTTATGTTATCTGCGGCTTGCACTCCACATTGTCGTTTCTCTTTCTTTCCTCTACTCGTTCTTGCATTTTATTGTGCTTAGGTTCCTTACAACCTTTTTTTCTTTTCTGTTCCCTGTATTGCTGCCTGTCCCTTCGTGTTCCAAGTTCGTTCTTGTTCTAGCTTGTGCCAGCCCCCTCAGAATTGACATGGGAGACGTACCCTAACGCTGTCATCCGAAAAAAAAAATTCATTGCTTGGTCGGAAGTGGTTACGGCTGTCTACAAATACCCGAGATTTCTCTGGCATAAAGATTATTTTTCCGATCCTCCTTCTTGTTATCGCTTAAATTAATCTCTCATTGTTAATCACGAAGCAAAAAGAGCCAGACCCCGGCCTAAAAAAATGGAATGGTATACTTAACCCTGACCGTGACGATCGCGCCCGTCTCTTATCTATAATCCACAACAGCGGCGAGTTAAGCCTCCCTCCAATCTCCCTGCTTCCGCAGGAGATAGCATTCCTGTCGCACTGATCCCTTCAATTACTTCTGCGCGGGCCGAGTACTCATTTGATTTTGATTTTTGTTTTCATTCCGATAGTGATGAAGTGTACTGTATGCTGACTGGGAGAATAAACGCATTTCGTTGTCGGTCAGTACCATGGTCTGTGCCTTCTGTTTGTCCTAGCTGTTTAACCCTTAAAAATCGTGAGTACAGGCCCACCTACATGCGGCCCTCGCCCCATCTTATTCCCAAGTCTTATTTAATAAATGATAATAATTATATCTGGTATTTAACGTCCCAAAACCAAGATACGATTATGAGACGCTGCAGTGGAGGGCGCTTCGCAAATTTCGATCATCGGACGTGCTTTAACGTGCACTGACATCGGGCAGCACACGGGCCCCTACCACTTCTTCTCCATGGAAATGCGACCGCCGCGGCCAGCTGGAGTCGAACCGACGACCTTTGGGTCAGCAGCCGAGCACCGAAAACGCTACGCCACCACTGTGGACAAAACGAAATCAAATTAAATTAAAGCACCGACGAGTGCAATTCTGAAGGGTCTGCTTGGCCGCTTCTTTTCAGGCCACAACCGTTCTGCCTGACGTATTTCCCTCATCCATCACTTCAGTGCCTTTCATCCAGCATGTTGCAATCTTCACTTACGTATGCGGTGACCTTCACTAAGCCACGGCTTGATTGTGAAGGGACAAATGCGATTTTCATTCCCGTATCTCGCGGTCCCGGCTGAGACATGTGTGAGACACTGTTGAACAAATATGATTTCTACACACACAAAAAAACATACCCGCACCTCATCATTGCATATGTTTGCTATAAGGTATATATGGCCCGTTAATAAGAATCACCGATACACGTGAAACACCGGGATGACGCCCACAAAAACATATCTATAGGGCAGCAGTGCAGTTATTTTTCAAGTCTTAAAGTTAGTGTTACTCGTTAGACCACATGATTTAATCAAAGCGAAGAGCTTTATGTTATCTGTGAAATTTTACAGCGTTTGTCATGAACAGTAACTGCAGTGGGTCTCTACAGCGAAACTCCTTCACCCTGCGGCTATATTGCGAGTGTTACGGAGAGCGACCATCAAAACGACATGTGACCTGCACTACGATGTATTTCGATGGTCTTAAGGATTTTATCATGAAGGTGTCTAAGTGGGCCTGACCTACCCCCAAAAAATCACAGCATATCCGCGTAGTGAATGGTGATGAGTGGGGCGAAGCGTCCATCACTCCGTCCATTCTTCCGTCTGCGCGCCAATCCGTGTGTCTGCCCATCCGTCCGTCTGTCCATGCGTCCGTCCGTGAGTCCATTCATCTGTCTGTCCGTCGTTCCTACGTTCATTCGTCCATACGTCCGCGCGTTCGTCCATGTGTCCGTCCATCCATGTGTTCATCTAGCGAACACTCCAAGTACCACAACCTCCCATCTCGCATCCCCCATGACACATAACCACTCCACGCGTCCATCCACCCGTCCGTGCATCTGCTAGCCTGTCTGTCCGTCCATCCATGCGTCCGTTTGTGCGTCCATCTAGTGAACACTCCAAGTACCGCCATCTCCCATGTCGTATCCCCTGTTGCACATACCAGCTCTAGAGCGGGTATACGTGCCACCGGTGGCTACGTACAACATCGGAGGATGCACAGACCCATGCCTTAAAGAGCTTCGCCCCCAAAAAGCACTACGGAGGTTGTGACGTCAGCCTTTGTACTCCCGTGCAAAGCCCAGCATGGCGGCATTTTTTAGTCCCGTGGAAAGGTCTATATATGATAAAAAAGTTTTTTTTTTTTTTTTGCACATGAGAGAAAGAAATGCCGCCGTGCTGGCTGTTAACCGGGAGTACAAAGAAGGACGTTACAGCCTGGTCAGTGCATTTTTGGGGGGCCACGCCTGTTTAACTCAGGCCAGAGAGGGTTATGGTGGCGCCCAGACAGCTAGCCGTAACGATTTTCGGACCTGTAGTGAGAGAATGCGCAAAGCACTGGTAATTCATGCTCTTGAGTGCTCAAACAAGTTCAAACTACAAAACTAAAGTGTACAAAACTAAAGTGTCCAAAGTGTGTTCGGCCAGAGCCTGAGGTCATTCGACTGACTGTGCCATGTCTTCTTTTTTACTTTCTCATCAATAATGGCACGCGATTGATAAGTCACTGTAAGGGGGAGATGCCATAGCTGTGGCGGCGTAACTGTTGCTATGTGCCGCTGTGTCATCACGTGATTGATGAGAGAGTGAGAGGAAGAGACCACAGCTGGCACCGTTCCAGAGCACGGACGGATGGACGCGAAAAATAAGGCATAAATGCTTCCGCCCTAATAATGGGCCTGCGTACGTTCGGCGCTTCGTTTGCGACAACACGTTGCGTATACAACCCTGCAACCCCTCTCCACCCCTCCCACCCGGCTTTCGATCGCCTTCATGCTCAAGAAAAAAGTTCGGTGTTGCACGGCACCCTGGAAAACCTCTGTGGTTTGAAAAGCCCTGATCTAGTTGGTTAAGACATTTGTACCCACTGCCTATTACATGTATATATTATATTTTTGTTGCTACCAAAAAGAAAACATTACAAAGTATAACACCAACTGTACTTATCAAAATAGAGTAGCACATTCAGGAAGGTGAATGCGCTACTATTTCTTGCACAGTTGACAAGCTGGAACGAGACAAAATTGTAGACTTCCAGATGCGAGGGACGCTCTTTGTGATATTTTTTGGTTTACCGGTTGTATAAAGAATAATGTCTCACGAGGTAAATGAACATGATGAATGCGGAAGCAACCACCGTGTTCGTAGTAATCTCTGGGAACGAGAGTGCGATATTTACAGCTAATCTTCCAAGTTCCGAAGAGCGTCCCACCTTGGTGCTTTCGGGTGTCTCGGCGCCAACACGAACGGACAGATAACGCGAGGCACTGTGATCGTGTGCAGTCGCAGGATTCACACAAAATGCCCGCGTAATCTTTTTTTCGTCTTTTACCCTTCCACATTCACTCATCGGCCACCTAATAAACGTTTTCTCTCTCTCGCTCTCTCCCTCCACGACGCCATGAGCACAATCGCCTGTGCGCTCTCTCCAAATATTTTTCCGCTTGTCCACTACAGGCGGATGCTCCTTGAAATCGGTAGTTATATCGCACAAAGGTAAGCTTGAACTTGCGCTTTGAACACCGGCATCGAGCCCACGTCATCGAGGCTCAAGGTCGTGAGATTGATTCCCGGTGGTTTCATGAAAACGATCTTTCACTGTTCTTGACTTTCGCAGACATGGTGTTCTTTCCTCCTAAATTGTCAGGTCAACTTTTATGAAGTTTGGATGCTTTGTTTTATGTGTTTAGTTTCTACTTTGCGCTCGAGTTATTATATGTATTGAGTATTGAGATCGCGCCAAATACTACCAAATGAGAGCGATGGGTCTTCTCTGTCTCCCTTAATTCGACCCACCAGATGGATGGATGAATAACTTCATTGATGCCCTTCATTTGATCAAATTCTTTTGCTTTTTCATGGTCGCATTAACGGAAGTCGATGCCACTGATGTCGATGCCACTGATCTCCACTAGGGTTGTCGATGCCATGTGGAATGTGGATGCCAAATGGAACGTGCAAAAGGGAGAGCGGGGCCGGCTAGCCTGATCGATCATTATTTTTAACCAAGTGTAAGTATGTTAGGGGTCAGTCTTAGTGGTTTTTTTTAAGTTATTGCGGCTCAACCAGTATCGCGGAGAACGACCATATTACGATACTTTTGTTACTTCCGTATCAGGGAATTGCGCGCCACACGAAAGCTCTCTTATTTCATCCAGCTCCATCGCCATGGCAATCACACGTACATATGAAAAGCCTACGCACGCTGCCTAAGAGCAGCTGTGCGTTGGTTTCGTGCGCCTCCTCCCTCGTCTAAATGTAACCTTGACAGGGACCTGTTTGCTCGCAGTAAATTCTCCGTTCGCGCTGCAACACCGGCACGCGCATGTACCACTTCTCGTGATAAGACAAGAACAATTCGCCGCGACAAAATTGCAGCACACGTCCGGAGGGACGGCAAACTTGGCATGGCACTTGTGGGAGGATCCCATCATGGGCCCGAAGCCCGGACTTCAACTTCGTTGCGGGTTGGAGTCGTCCAACCCTTGCTCACAGGTGGGCAGGCCATCGCTAGCGTTGTCATGTAAGAGATAAACGCTAGATTCTGCTTCCGTCGTATGGCGGTAAGCTTGAGCGCAAGGCGAAACCTCGGGGCTGACTGGGCCGCGTGCCTTGGTGGTGTCGGTTTCTTTTTTCGCGCTGCAGCTCAGCGCGTTGGACGAGCGGCTGCACAGCGTGACACTTATTCATTCACGCTCGTTGTATTGTGTTTTGGCTGGAAGGGGGAGCAGCGGCTCCAGTGCGAGCTGCCAGGAAACGAGCGTTGCATACCCTGGGGGCCTGCGACGAGCAGGCGTTGGTTTGTGATCGCAAAGTATGGCGCTTCTTACAGGTATACGACCTAACGACTAATTTTGTACAGGTTATTTGAAGTGGATCTCGATTTTGATGCCTCGAAGTGTAGTCACCTTACGCAGTCTCGCCTTGTTTCAGATCTGTACCAGATCACGATGGCGTACGCTTACTGGAAAAGCGGCAAGCACGACGACGAAGCCGTGTTCGACCTTTTTTTCAGGAAGAATCCGTTTCAAGGAGAATTCACCGTGTTCGCTGGTTTGGAGGATTGCATTCGCTTTTTGCAAACCTTCCGTTACTCCACAAGCGGTGAGCAAGTCTCTTTACGCGCCCAGTCGCTTTAAATAGCATACATCTCGCGAATGTTCTACAAATGACGTTTTTTTTTCTTCTGCTTTATTTTTTTGCGTGAGCTATATTCACCGTTCTTGTCGAATACCGTGCACCGCTAAGCTTTCTGACTTCATTTCCCGATTTCGTGTATTCCGCAATATAGGATAGCGTGAAGAATTTTGGGCATTACACTAGGAAGCAGGGTGTTTTACCTACTGGAGTAAACACACACACGTTTGCCAGCGCGAACAGGGAAACACTGACGCACAATTGCAAAATAACGAAAAAATCAAAAGTTAGTGGAGAACATTTGCTTCCCACTCCTTCGTTCACATGTCTATCTTTTCCTCTTCGCCCTAACATGCAGTCCGTAGGTTGGTTTATGGCGGTTAACGTCTTGGAGTGACTCTTGCTAAGAGCAACAGTAGTGAAAGACTCTGGGTATTCACGAACTACGTGGAGTTCTCTAACGTGCCCTGACTTCGCAGACAACAAGGAGCACTATCATTCATCTCCATTAAAATTCAAAATGCTGGAAGCCTGTGTGCATTTGGTGCATGTTAAGGAACACTCGGGGCATGCTGTGGAGCCCTTGAAGGTTCAAATTAACCGTAGCTTTCTACTAACAATCTCCCATAGTCACTTTGGGATGGTAAACCCCACAATTAAATATGCTCTGCATCAAACCACTGCGACTAGGATTGAACTTTTCTCATCAGCAGCCCGGTGCCGCCATCACAGAGCCACTGCAGTGTCTTATGCATTTCTTAGAATCAATCAACTCAACCCGCCCTGAATATCACCCGATCTATGCTCTGCAGGTGAATTTCTAAAAAAAAACATTTTTTGAAATTTTGTGTTAGTCTTTATTTTATCGTGTCTTCTTAATGATAGAATGTGCTAAACATGACCCAAAAAATTTTCAGATATTGAATACTTGAAGAGCATCCTTCCAGCCAGTGTCGAACCCGAGTACTATGATTACCTTTCGTCGTTGACGGCAGAAAAAGTTAAACTTTATGCAGTACCAGAAGGAACTGTTGTGTTCCCAAGGGTGCCACTAATACGAGTGGAAGGGCCACTCGCTGTGCTGCAACTCTTTGAAACCACTCTTCTAAACCTCGTAAATTATGCCAGGTAAGTAGTTTACGAATATCCTGAAGATCGTCTTCCGTTCTGAATGCAGAACACACAACCCTATGTTTAGCTGTTTTCATAATTGTCAAAATTGTTGCCCTCAAATGCTATGAGAACATATATGGAGATATGTGTCTAAAGCTTACTGCTTCCAACATCCCAACAGTCACTGTAGGACCTGAAGAACACACCAAGAAAGATAGAGTAAGAAAGGTGTCTTTTTGACCCACAACAATAATCATCATCCGGCTTGCTTGCACTTCCTTTCTTGAAAAGTTGGCGCTGGCCACTTTCATATCAAGAAAGCTGTGTCACGCTGATAACGCACATGCCGTTTATGACCTGAAATTGCGGGTGTGCGGCGTTGGTGCAAGGGAAGAAATGCAAGATAGATGGCAATTACTGTTGTGGGAAAAAAGATGCCCTTTTTACGCAATCTTTTCTTTGAGTGAATGTTTCTAGGGCGTCTTTTTGATGCTTAATATTCCTACCAATCTCTGAAAAGTGGTCGAGGCCAGACTAATGCACACTTTAGATTATGTGCTAGCACACAGCTACCACTTCTTAAGATGGAACTTTGTGAACTCTCCCACATTCTGCCTTGCCAGGTAGTTCACACTTGGAAAAAAAAAGACATTCATTTACATAACTAATAGAAAGATCAGTCCCGTAAAGCAGGAGCATAACTTCAACTTGTGGGGGTGGTGAAGTTTTTTTTTAATGTGAATATCTTGTGTAGTACAGTCATAGCGTGATTACATTCAAAGCTTTGATAGGCAGAAGAAATCATAACCTTTTGTTGCTTTTTTCATGACTTTTAGTGATGTACGTTTGCCTTTTTTTTATGAAGTTTAGTGACCACAAATGCTGCAAGGTTCCGGTTAGCCGCAGGGTCTAACATAAGCCTGCTTGAGTTTGGTCTGAGGCGAGCTCAAGGTCCCGATGGAGGCCTGTCAGCATCCAAGTACACCTACCTTGGTGGTGAGTTTCTGTTTGTCTGTAATATATTCTAAAGAAATATTGCTTACAAACAATGTGAGTACGTATTAGTAAAGCCATAATATATCAGATTTTTACCTTAGTCATATGCGTGCCTCAGTCATATCAGCCAGAGGACCATGTAGTCCCTGTAGTGGGCAGAGTGGGGTGTGGAGACACAAGTTTGGCATTGCAAGTGTTGCATATACTTCCAGTGAAATGGCAACAAAGAGCCCTGAAAACTTTGTATGGCCGCACATCGACTTTACTTACAGGCAGGTGCAAGTTAAAATTCATGTCTCGCTGTATAGAAATAACACGCATTCTGCACGTGAGGCTTTTGAAAAAACACTGTGGCTGTTCAGGCTATATAGAGCCCACAAAAAAGCTCACAGGAAAAGCACAGTTGGTCCTTCATTTTGTCAGGCACATTGTTAATCTTTGAGACAAAATCCGTTAGCAAATATGGCAACCCTAGTATTATTTTTGTATTTTGCTAGCTTCCAGAAAGGAACTTATTTGTGTATGTGAACAAGATAACGAAGTGCTATTTGGGGTCTGTTGATGGTGCAAGAAATCTGTAATACGGCACTTCTTAATCCAAATGAAACTTTGCACATAAGAGTTCTGTCTTTCAGGTTTTGATGGGACGAGCAATGTGCTCGCTGGAAAACTCTTCAATATTCCCTTGAAAGGAACACATGCCCATGCTTTTATCATGAGCTTCTCCTGCTTGGAAGATTGCAAGCTCAGAGTAAGTATGGTGCCACGAGTAGCCTAAACCACAGCGATCTTACTGCTTCACCATGAGTGCACCTTTGCCTTTAATATGTTGAGAAAGTCCTCATCCTTCTGTAGTTAACACCTTCTCGTGAAAGGCTCACTTAAAATGAGAAAACTGGAAAGCCTGGAATACCTTGCTGCGATTACACGTAGCAGGTATTGCACCTACTGAGTAACCATCCTTGTTTCCAGCTAGATGCTGCTCTATTTTACCTATCCCCTTCAGTTGCCGTGTGTACATTTGTACATGTGAACTTCCAAGGCATATCGTGTACCATGTTTTTCCTGAAACGCAATCTGCACATTCGTGCGGTCTTCCTCAGTGGATAACAGTCATTTCACTTCGTTGTGCTGCATATAGCTGCAGAGAATCGCTTTGCTGAAGACACTACCATGGTTCATGGTCATTCAACGTTCTGCATTCGTGCTGTAGGCACGTGTGCTCAGATTTGGCTGCACGTCAAAGAACCCCGGGTGGTCCAAATTTCCAGAGCCCTCCACTACGTCATCTCTCTTAATTATATTGTGGTTTTGGGACAATAAACCCCACATATCAATCAACGTACTGCATTCGAGGAGCAACTTCAAGAATATATTTTTTGTTTCTCAAAACAAGCAAAAACCAAAAGAGAGACTGTGCATGCATTCTGGGCATAATATTTTTTTTGTGCGAGAATTGAAGCTGATTAGTTGCAGGATGACTAGGTATTTAGTTAAATCCTAATAGACATTATTTCTGAAACTCGCAGAAGCAACACATTACTTCATTTTTCTCTTGGTATGTAATATTGAGTGCCTTAGAGTCATGTCACATCAATTTGATGCATTTGCTGACATTGCATGATAACTTGATCCTTAAAGGGCTACTCGCCAGGTTTGACAATTTGGAGCGGACAAGTGCAATGCGTAGAGGAGGCGTTTATGACCACGCGTGCCAAAACGAGTCAAATTTCAAGATGAACGCTGCTCCCCCTCCCCTCTGCCGGCACACGCCTAGAGAATGAGGGCATGCATGACCTGGGCGTATGAATGGCCCTACATACACGGCAATGCAATGACGTTGGTCCTCTACGTAGACTACTCTGCTCTGACGTTGTCAACAGTATACCATGTGACATGGCAAAAATTATTTAACACAACATGAGTAGTTTATGTATTTGTTGCTTTAGGAGATTAATAAAACTTGAAATAAATAATAAGATGCAATAAAAAATTGTGCGTGTTTTTCTTTAACTTTTTCCCGTGAAATGCTACGATATGTGAGGCTAATGTGCCAGCTTTTCACATGCGTTCGTGTCCCCGCGGTCAGTGCATCGAGCAGACGACAGCCGTGGAAGCGAATGGAACGCTCCTACACGTTCACACACTTATTGTGCTCATCTACTCTACCGTGTCTAAGCCAGCGTTTCCAAACCATCGCGCAGAAACAGGCAAAAAACCACAAAATAACGCTGGTGAACAAAGCAACGCCGCTCGCCTGCTCCGGGGCTGGACTTGTTTGGGCTCGTAATGCGCACGTCACCTCATGGTCGGATGCTGGAGAGGGTGGGAAAGCGATTTGGCTTGCGAAGGCTACGCGGAGGAGTGGCAAGAGTTTCGAGCTCGCCTCCTCTCATCCTCGTTTCGCGCCGCCTCAAAAAACCTGTTTTCTCCGCTCGTTATGAACCGATTCCAAACATTTTTGTGGCGAAATGTTCCTCATCGGACACCCAACAACTTCTACTGTCTACCTAAAATTCGGTATGAGGCCCGGTGAGTGACCCCTTAAGGGGCTATACAGGGTTACAATATAAGAAGACCATGTCGGCTCTGCCTGTAGTCATTGCTGTCCCTTCCACAGAGAACTCTGATAGATGCTTCATCCGATAGCATTTACCTATTTTTGTGACATAAAGCACTTGTAGATTGCTTCAGATTGTTGACTTTTCTATTCACACACACGTTTGTGTCGCTAGTTTCAGATCGAGGACTTGACATCCTGATAAATTGTACAGAGGATTCTGTCATCGCCACTCATTCAGACATAAGGTTTGAGGTAGTAACGATGAACCTTTGACTTCTGATATGCATAATAATTGCATCAGCCTCAAGAAGCAATAATAGTCTGGTTGGAAGCCAGGCACAATTGAGGACAGTTTATTTTGACAGTGGAGCGAAGGCTATGGAGGTGGCACCTCCGCAAGTAGTACCAAGAAGTACGGCAGCTCGTGGCTGACTTGTCTTGCTAACTCGCATCGTTAGCAAATTTAGAGAATGTACTACATACACGAAAAATGTGAATGAGAGAAACATTTTGATAGTTCAGTGTTCATTTTAGTGCTGTATTACATGTATGTATATATTTTTAAAACTAAACGGTGCATTAATGGCCGGGCACTGACCCATCACGTCATAGATGCTGTGTTTACGTTGAAAAATGCGCATGCTGCAAAGGGTGTGCTGCCTATAAAAGGGAAAGAAAAGAATGGCATTCTTGCGAACTGACCAATAACTGTATTTTGTCGATACTTCCCGCAACTGCTGAGTCTCATGCTAAATATAGCAGCATTTCATTCAGCCAGGCAAATGTAAAAATTATCATCAAACTTAAGTACTATTTCTTGGCATGGTAGCAGGCATGCACTTCGGCTTCGTAGCTTTCTTGGTACTCTGAAGAAATATTTTCACCCAGTATATTACAACTGTCTTTCACAAATGATGGGCAGGTGTGCCCCGTTTCTGTGAGAGCTGACATTTTATTGCGATAAATATTATATGGACACTCTAATCGGGTTTTCGCCATTGCTGTCATGTTCTGTATTGCAGCATTGATATATATAAAATACATACACACACAGAGACACATATACATAACACATATACATACAAAATCTACAAATAAAAACAATTCAGAATATTTGTGGAACAAGGCTGCAACCAAGGATTCTAGCTTAGGATCCTGTGCTCCTTCATATAATGTGTTACGTGACTCTGCCATGAAGCATACCTATGTGCCTCAGCGTGTTAACGGTTGGCTATTTATATGCACCATTTCCCACTTGCAATACACAGAACTGTGAGGCACTTTAGCATGCTCTTTTTATTCCCTTAAGATGGTGCAAAAGGTGCTCTTTATAAGGCTGTTGCCCTGATTGTTCCCCACCACAGTTGAGATGCACGTGCCTCCTACCTGTACCTTTTGTACTTTTCCCGACAGGGTGTGGCCGCCTGTGCGCACTTGCTTATCTGGTAAGGGGAGCAGTTTGTACATTTACGTATTTACTCGATTTTACCGCTCCCTCGATTGTAACGTGCACCCGGTTTCGATGACGAAAAAAAAAGTAAGACATCAACTGCAACGCGCGCCCATTTTTCTCGGCCCACAGGATCACACCACTCGAAAAACGACTCCTTTCGGGAGCGTCTTCCATTTAAATATGAGGTATGGGGGAAGCTTGTGCCCATCTGACGTGTAACAGATCATTGCCGTCACTGCAGTTTTACCGTGGACCGATGTCAGCACACGAACTTGCTTCGCCCCCTTCTTCTCGACGGTTGTGGTGCTAGGCATGTCTAAGTAAAGAGGCGTCTGATCGGTATTCCCGATTTGTCCAAGCAGATAGCCGTTGTTGTGCCGCAAGTTAAGGACGAACCTCTGAAAACTGTGAAGCTTTTCATCGTACTCCTCTCGAAACTTTTCGCATATCCCCGTTCGCCTTCAGAGGGAAAAGCTTTTCCTCTTCATAAAGTTAGTTAGCCAGCACCTGCTCGCTTTAAACTGGCTCCGCATTAGCCCTTTTTATATTCTAAGGCTAACTGCATAGCCTGCACTTGGAGCAGTTCTGTCGTCACGGGCTGCTGTGCCGCTCGCTGCTCAAGCACATACTCGCCGAGCAGCTCTTCAATTTGCGAAAACCGACCCTGCTATGGTCCACTGAAGCCTTTGTGTGAAGCTTTGCTGTCGACAATCTTCTGCTTTTCTTTCCGCCAGTCCCGCACGCACGTTTCGGGAACTCCGAACGACCGCGATGCGGCCCATTTCCGTCCGTTTCTGCACACGCAATGACTTTTCTTTTAAAAGCGGCATCGTGGTCCACTCGAGTTTTTGGAGTCGGTCCTTCCATCTTGTCGACGTTAATGCACTACAAGATGACGAACTCCTCGGCACATGTACGAAGTGCCGCACATGGGAAACATATAGGCAAAAATCGCCGATGCGCCATGCCCATGCACGTAGGGGGCAGCCGTTTCGGATATGCCAATGGCAATAGAATGACCCTATTCAGTTTTTTTTTTGTACTCGATTCTAAAGCGCATGCAATTTATGAACTCGCTTAACCGGAAAAAAGGTGCGCGTTAGATTCGAGTAATTATGGTATGTCTTGGGTTTTTATGGCAAAGATTGCATAGAAATTGCAGAGCGCATGGTCACTTCGCTTGGTGCCGTGGCTTCGTACGTTAGGTTAATTAACTAGAAGAGGGAAAGTAGGAGCTAGTTGGTTGTGCATAGCTTACACTTTTAGCGTCTTGCTCAAACATACAAATTACTAACATCTGTGACAGTTGTTAGGTTGTGCTCATCTGGGGTATACTTGTGTGTTCTCTTTGCACGTCATTCATGTTTGAGCAGCGTGCTGCAATTTTCGAACTGCTTGCCGTTCTTCCTGTGACATTCAAGAGTGTTGCTATTGCATTCACTGCTTCTCCCTTGCCGTGGAACTGACTTTCTTTTTCTTAGGCTGTAATTGAGTACAGTAAAAGGTCACTGCATCAGCAAGGTAATTGTTGCAGCATGTGGCAGCAAGAAGTTGTAGACAATGAACTTCAGTGAGAAGTGCTGCCTCTTTTGCATGTTGGAGATGCAAGATAGTAGGGCTATGCTTTCAAAGCAAAAGTTAGCTGTTCATTGTTTGTTGTTTTTCTTATAAAACAACAAACATATATAGGGGCTAGTTGGTACATGCTCATGCTTGGGATGCACTGAAGGACTTCCTGCTTGTGATGTTTGGCAGGATTGCCCTGTGTGTTTTTTTTTTTTTTTCTGGTCAATGTCTTAACCTGCATTGCATCACAAGCCTTTTTTCTCTTCAGAAAGGCAAGCTTGCCAGTGGACTCAAGTGATTAAGCTGGCTTTTATTGCGACATGTTTACTGCGGCAGTAACAGGTTCTTGCAACGACCACTGCCATCTTCTAAAGAACTTTTTGCATAATACATATAGTGTTGTTCGTCTTATCTGCTAAAGAATTTTTTTGGGGTGTCGAAATTAATGCACAAATGACCAGTCAGGTGTGCGATTGCGTAAAATACATACTCTCGTAACCTAGATAGTGTGTAAATCCCTGTGCAAGTTGCACAGATATTCGCACACCATCTAAAGCTGTACAATAGCACAATTCTTAACCTCGCAAGTAGTTCCAGTGTTCTCCAAGGGGAAGGAGTATTACGCCTTACACTGGAAAAGCTTTATATTAATCACGATCCCGGTCGCAGCGGTCACATTTTGATTGAGGCGAAATAGTAGAGACCTGTGTACTGTGTGATGTCAGTGCACATTAAAGAACAGCAGATGGTCAAAATTTCCGTAGCCCTCCACTACGCCTCCCTCATAATCACATCGTGGTTTGGGGACATGAAACCCGACATAATATTCATGTTGGTCATTAGGTGAAAATGTGAATCAGGTAGCAGGATAAAGACACAGTAATGAAGACTACCTGATAGTGAAAATGACTGTTGCAATTAGATTAACCAAAAGTGTAAAGGGGGAACGCTTCAGCTAGTTTCAAGCTCATAACCGTTGTCACAGTAATATTGTTACTAAACCTAGCAGGTAAATTAGCTCATCTTGTTTGAATTCCATTGCAGGGTTCCTTTAACATGCACTGCCTAATGTTAAATCTTCAGTTCATATGCATGAAAAAAAAATGACATGAAAATTTAAAAAAAGAACATGATATAGTTAACTCTGGTTACATCCTAATTACAATGACTAAAAATGAACAAATCATCATAATACAATTCTCTCTTTTTTGAAGTAAAATGCATGTGCCCCGAAATGGACACTTATACAGCAGTCCGCGGTATGTGCCTTTAAGGGGCCCTGCAACACTTTCTGAGCATGGTCAGAAAATGCTGCCTATCGGTAGTAGAGGCTCCCGACAACACCCGAGCCAAATAGTATAGCACAACACGCGGCCTGGAAATCACAATAAATGATCAAAGTCAGCTAAAAATTGCTTTCTTTTCTCTCAACAAATCGCCTTATATGCCAAAAAATCATACATCAACGATCCATCAATCAGCCATTGGCCGATTTGAACATGGCGTGCTCGCTCGTTACAGAGATCGCCGCGGGAGGGCGCTACTTGTCCATGCGTGCAGGTGCGATCGCACTGAAAAAGCCACGCATTCGAAAAAGAAAAAAAGTGCTCAAAGTCGCAAAGCGCGCGTGATGTTCT
Organism: Rhipicephalus microplus; assembly: GCF_043290135.1. Lineage (NCBI taxonomy): Eukaryota > Metazoa > Arthropoda > Arachnida > Ixodida > Ixodidae > Rhipicephalus > Rhipicephalus microplus. The sequence continues at coordinate 229,606,856 of NC_134701.1, forward strand.
TTTGTGGCCCTGCCATCCGTCCCAGCGCTTTTGTCGGGACGAGAGAAGAGAGAATGCAATTGCAGCACGTGACAAACCTTTGCAGCTCCACTTGCACTGGACGAATTCTTTAAATTTTTGCGGCGTTAAATTCGTGATGCAATAAGCTCCTCCAGTGAATTCATGCCATGGTTACTTGAAGAAGTGTTTCAGGGCCCCTTTAAGGGGGCACATTTTGTGGTGACATTTTATTGTGATTGCATTGTGGAATTAGAGGCAACTTGCGAAGTTCTTTTTCTCAAGTCGGCCTGTTCTCCTGTTGTTTGCTTGGCAGAAATTGAAGGCAGTTGGAGGAGAGGAGGTGGACTTTCTGGCACTGTGCTGTAAATGGAGAAAGGAACTGACAGGCCTGTTCAAGACCATAGAGGATGAGGCAAGCAGCGGGGAACTGGCGGCATTCATCTCGTATGCAGTTTCCTTCCCCCAAAATTTCCTCGCATTGATTGACACCTACGATGTCCTTCGGTAAGTTCCATGCCTCAGTGTGTGTACCTGCCAATGGCTTGGCTTTTTGTTGTCACTATAGTCTGTTACATTCTAAGAATAAATGCAAGCTCCATCCAACCACAAATGAAAGATTGTCGAACCAGTGGATGTAAGCACTGAAGGCCCTTATAAACTAAATACTTATAAATAGCATCAGTATAACTCACACAAAAAATAGATGCAATCCTACGCAGGCTGCAGTTACACACCAGTGGTGTTAACTTAGCGAGAAAGTCGGTAAACTTGGCGTCTTTTTAGTCGTGATAGCGACAATTTTATCTTTTTGGAGTTTTAGCGACATTTCTGGGGACTTTCAAAATTTGAAGTAGAGTGCTCTAAAACGGGCATAAAAAATTAGGAAATTGTGAGAACAGTGGAATACTGGGAATGAGCTTCAATAAATGAGGCCAAAGCATACAGGATCAAACTGCTCTTGGCGCTGGGATCTTTAGCGTACAATGTCGCGCAATAGAGCTTAGCTTGCCACAACAGAAATTGATTGAAAATATTGTTTAAATAAAAGTAATCCCTTCACATGCTTTAACCAATTTGAGATGTCCCCCGCTATGCCACCGATTACCAAAGAGAGGGAAGACCACTCAACCCCTTGTCTATCCGGTTCCCTCTTGGCTGTTTGTCTCAATCACTTCCCACATACAGGGATTCGTGCTGGGGCCGGGAAGTAAGAGACGCTACGACCTGTTCCTGTTTACTGATTCATTTAATTTATTATTAACTTAAAACATCGTATACCGCGTACATCAACCACTACACAAAATTATAACACATGATTTGGACATTTGTGACATTCGACACAGGGCAGGCACATAAAGAAAGTAACTGTAACAATACACGGGTATGCATATAAAAAAAAAACACATGACGACACAAATGATGAAGTTATCAATTATTAAAACCGCGCAATGTCTCAATATGCCGCATCTTTTCCCGCAAAGCTCGTTTAGGTAAGGGAGGTGAAGTTCGTCTCACAGAATGTCCATGTAGTCGGGGCCTCGGAGTTGGCTGCTCGAATCGGGGCCGAAGGTTGGTTCTTGGCGTCGAGGTCTGATCTGTCCAATTCGTCAGCGTCTTCATCGTCTTCGTCATCGTCGCCTACGTCGTGCCTCTCAGTGATTTCCATCTTAGCTTCTTTACCATCTCGAGCTCAGCGCATCTTCTCTCTGACACCCTCGTATCGTCTCGTAGTCCATTTTTTGTAGGACCCGACACCGCCCTGCCGGGGCACCAAACCAATCGCCACTATCGATGCGGCATATTTTCTTGTCAGTCGGAGTTTAGCATCTTCATCGGCCGCCCCTGCGGCCCGCACCAGTGGAAAACCTTCTCCCAAGCAAAGCCGAGCAAGTAACAATGTTCAAACTCAAGCACCAGGGAGAGAGATGGGGAGCCGTCCGAAGACACTTTAATTACGGGCGAACAATGGTCCCGATGCTTCCGGTACTTGATGAGCCGATGTCCAGACCAAGTCTCAACATTTCCATGCGGCTCGGTGTCTCCCGCGAAATTCTCTGTAGCCGCCGCTTCTTCGTCATTCAACCCCGCGGGCGGCCATCCGTGCAGAACGCAGTAATGAGCCCTGTAGCCACGGAGGCTGACTAAATACTCAGAAAAAAAATAATCATCATCACTTTCATTTAGTGACTTTTGGCGACTTTTCAGAACTGTCGTGGTGACTTTGCCAAAAAAAAAAGTTAACACCACTGTTACACACGCTAGGCTAACAAACAACCTGTCAGTATAAAGTATCGTATTTCTCAAGAAGAGAGGAAAATTAAAGAAAGAAGAGATGGGGTGGTGGGGATCAAGCACGGAAATTAAGTAGAAACTTGTTTCTTTTCCTTAAGTCAGTATGGTGCCGCTGGAAATTCTAATTTGCCCCACATGCTGCGAAAAAGTGTTCCAGCACCTTAAGGAGGCATCTTCACCATTCACTTCCAACTCGTCAATTTCATATCCAAAAACAGTTTGATAAATACGATGCAGGGCTGGGAACGCTCATTGCTGTGGTTGTCAACAAGCTTCTGCCTGGCGCAGATATCTCCAGATTACATACATTGTGGTGAACAGTATAGATTAAGCAAACATGCCGTTAATTCTTTGCAACAGCGATGCAAATCTGCGACAGCAATGTGGCGACAGTTCAGACGCCTTTTGTGGAAATGGCACAGCTACAAGCGTCGGCGCTGTAGACTCAAACATGACAGTGACTATGCGGATAACCTCTCTCGGAGGAGGGTTTGATGGGTTGGTGCATTTGTCAGTGTGTTTTGCTTTTGTGTTTTTGGTATGCATGCTGTAAATTTTCATTCTTCAATTTGCATCGTGTTACGTAGTAGGACCCTGAATGCTGTTCAATTCGGGGGGGGGGGGGGGGGATGATGTGATGTCGGGGTTTCGGTTCCGATTTGGAAACCGGTTCTCTGGCCCCCTTGAGGGCATTGTACAATTGTATATATAGTGGGCTATACATACTAAACAGAAAGTTGCTACTCGGGTCTCGGCTGTGTCACTTCTTCTTTTCGGCCCATGCTTTGGGTGCCAAGCCTTTGCTTCTCAGTGTGTCGGACGCGACGCACGATACAACAGCAGGTTTATCATTTGTAGATGTTCATGTGGAATACCAGTCCAACGGTGGCGACAGAGGGGTCTAGATGCTTCCACTAACTTGCTGGTTATCGCGACAGTCTCTGCATTGTGCAGGCTTTCACATGTGCTCACTCCAGACTCCAAGCTCAAGGTTTCAGGCTTCGCGTCTTGGGAGTGTTGCCTGTTTGCTGAGTTGCTGTTCATGCTGTCGAGAAGACTGCATCGCATAGCTCTCTTTGTGGGCTTTAGTACATTCGCAAAGTGATCCCCGCTGCATTTCCTGCATGCAACTGTGCACATCTTCGTGATGTGGCTGAATGCACCATACCTCTGGCAAAAAACTTTATGACCATGTGATTCTACCACTGCATCGAGTACATTCTTGACGAATGCCTTGGTAATCAAGCATGACATGATGCTTGATTATAGTAACGAAGTTAAGAGCTAGTCTAGTCATCTTCATTTTGAGGACACGCGTTCCTGGGTAGGTCGTTCGGTGTTTCTTCACTGTTGTGTACTGCAGGTCATGTGCCTTGCCATAAAGCGGAAGAGCCGTGAAAAGTGAGTCGTTGGAGATGTACGGTCGCAGTGTCTGTACGTTGACATGAACGATCGGGGGTTCTAAAATGTCAACGAACACTTTTCGTTCGCCAATGCTGAAACCTTCATAGAGCAGGAGACTTGTAGCTCGGTCTGCTGTTCTGGTCGCTACCAGGAACATTGATGCTCTGAAGGGCTGCAGAAGTGGCATTTCTCCATCACTGACGGTTCCCTCAATGCTGTGATGACATCGGTTGACACAGTGTCTGGGAACGTTGAACATAAACAGTGCTCCTTCGGTGGAATCAGTGGCAGGAGCTTCAATGTCATCTGTGCAGGCCCTATGAAGTACGACAATGGGATAGACCTGAGGGCCTGCCAGCCAGCAGAATCGCTGACGCGGAAGAAACTCCACCAAAATGCCGCTGGCGCACTGTTGTGCTTGTCCAGGAAAATGGAGGGTTACTATCGAATGCTGGGAGACTCTATCAGAGCGCGGAGAGATGAGCTAAGTCCAAGTGCATTTGCTCATTCCCATGACGATAGCCCATGCAGTCGCAATCCGCCCAATCACATGGTGTCAAGTACCTTTTATGTATTAAAGGTAGGCAACCTTCCCTTGCAGACACATGTGCATGTGGCTAGTTATTTGTGAAAAACATGAATTTTCTGGCAAACTTAGCGAATGTTCCAACATCACTGCTCAGCCAAAGTTGATAATTTGATAAGACACGAGGAACTTTTAATTGATTATGTGCATAGGTTTATTTAAGCAGCAGAAAAGCAACCATTGTTAGAATGGAGGCCGCCTATCACACTTCTCTTGCCCGGATTAATGGAGTGTGCCGTAGTTGTGAAGGCAGAGTATGTATTTAATCTTGGGTTATAAATGACTATGCAGTGCCGCCTTACGGATGTTCCCATGATGATTTTTGCAGGAGTGGACTGCTGAATTTCTCCGCTGTAGCCATGGCCCTGAATGACCTTGGCTATCGTGCTGTGGGCGTTCGCATAGACAGTGGCGACCTGGCGTACCTCTCCTCGTGCGCCTTCAACATCTTTGATGAGCTCGCCAACAAGTACAACCAGGAGTGGTTCAGGACCCTCACCATTGTGGCCAGCAATGACATAAATGAGGAGACTATCGTCTCACTCAATGAACAGGTCAGAGCCTTTAAAGAAAATAAGAGAGAAAGTGTGGCCCTCACTTCTGGAGTGCTCTTAGTTCTGGGATTATATAGGATTGTACGTTACTTGTACTGACCTGACCCTGCAAACAAAAGCATAGGCATTGATTAGCTCTGTCTGTTTCATTTCCTTCTTTAGATTCAAAGTTGGGGTTGTAGCCTTTCCGTTTCGACGTGGGGATGTTCGGGGCAGAAGGGGCTGTAATTGCAACAGTTCACTCCAGTTAACTAATGCGGTAGGAAATTAATATGGCAGAAGCGCTCTACATTTTAATTTACGAACAAACAAGTCAGTTTGTATTGAAACAGTGTAGAGACGAATTACGAAGAAAGACTAAAACAACAATTTGAACACAAGCTTACTAGCCCAACTCTCCTTTTTGCTGCAAGTCAGTTTCACACGCATGGAAGGAAAGAGCTTGATATCAGTTATGTCTGTCAGGTAAGCTACCTCACTCATAACCTCGTGATAAATCTATATTGGTGGTTGCAAATATTTGCCATTTGTGTTAAAGGTCAAGAGAAATCTTTCTACACCTTAAATGAAAGAAAGTTTGATTTTAATAAAAAAATTTAATTATAACTGACATGCATGCATGAGCCAGCTAAATGCTTGCTAGGCACTAATGACATCGTGTTTAGAGTATATACGTTGATTCAATCTGCAGTCCTTGCCAAAACACTTAGTAAAATAGAATGCCCGCAAATTGAAAGCTGTCAGATTTGCATATTAAGTGTGCTGAAGGCATATTTTGTTCTTTGGAGTTTGCTTATGAGGGCAACCTTTTGAGAACTTTTACAGTGAGGTCATCTGTAGAATAAATTTCCACATGTTATGACATTCTTAATGGGTCTTTTTCAAAAGACTAGTCTGTGCATGCGCAGCGGTGGAGACCTCGCGTGTTTTGGGGGGGTCACTGGGCGTTGACATTCGCAAAGTATCACGAAAAATGCCTGGCCCTCTAAATTTTCCACCGACAAATTCGGTGGCCCCAGTTTAAATTTCTGTGATTTCCACCGGAGGCATTGTTCAGACCTGAAAAAGGCCCATTCAGAATGCTTGGATCGCACGATTTGCATGAATCTTCTAACCTCTCATCAAGATTCAATTTCTGTGACTCATCTGTTCGCCACCTACCATTGCTGTGTGTTGCAAAACCATTAATTCCCCGTGAAACACATCCGATGTATAAAGGCTGTTATTTGAAGTGGTGCTCCTGCTTGATTCTATGCTAGTGTTATCATGCACTGACCACGGCTGGCTGATTCCTTTCGTAAAGGGGCTGGACCATTGCTCTGATCTCTGACAAACAGCGAAAAGCATGAAAAGGCAATGCTACAGAATGGTGGCTCTGTTTTTATCATGAAATTCGCCACTCCTATTACAGTAAAAAACCCGCAGTAACGAAATCGCCGGGGAAACCGAAAAATTCGTTTTTGGGAGAATTTCGTTGCCGCGAGTATAAGACATAAAAAACAGTGACACGGCCAGCAGAACGAAAATTTATTGCCAGAAGTCGGTCAACTTACTTTGCAGACCCTTGCCATGCAACAACTTCAAAGTTCTTTCTTCGCACTGGAAAACAACCCGCGGGTTGTTTTAGATGCGCTAGCGCGTTGTTCGTGCCCGCAGTCTCGCTGTCAGCGGAGTTAGGGCTAAGGATGACTCCGATGAGGGCCACGCTCGTAGACATCGCGCCCGCTCGTAGTAATCTGATCGTGCATCCAGTGTGGCCACTCGTAGCAATCTGACCGTGCCGCCACTTACAGCTTCGTTGCTTGCGACGAAGCACGTCGCCACGAGTGCGCTAGTGCGTCGTTCCTGCCCGCTGTAGGCGGAGTGAGGGCTAAAAACGATTCAGATGACGCGCCGCGCTCGTAGTAACCTGATCGCGCATCTGCCTACTGCTCCTAACTAAAGCGTAATTATATCTTAAGTGATCATCGAGCCGTGAACACGTCACGAAGTAGCAATTTTCGAGAGCCATGTCCTCGCGACGCACAAGCAGCAGACGACGATCTCCCGGAGCGAGCGTCGGGCCAATGGCGAGGTGAGCTGAGGCAACATGGCGGCCACAGCCAATCGAGGGTCTCGAAATGACCTTCAAACATTTGCTTTTTGTGCGCTTGTTTTTAAAGGGAGGAGCCAGCTGAGGTGGGAAAGTTAAACACGGAAAAATGCTCTTTCCGATGAACCCACGAAGCCGGCTTCCGGCCCCGCCATCGCGAAGCCACAGTTTTTTGAATATCGCTGTTTTCTCGCGATTTCCAGAAAAAGTTTCGCTACCTAGGTGGGTGAAATGAATTTTTCGAAGCACTTCTGCGTGGTTTTCAGTGTATATATTTTGGAACCAGATAGAAAAACGGTTCCAAAAACTGAAAACGATTTTCAAAAAATTGATTTTTTCGCCATTTTTTGCAATCCGAAAGCTGCGTCCCCCCTTAAGTAAACAAAAATGGCGGTACCCGCGCTAGCGCGGCAAAAGCAGACGTTTACAAACTTTGAGTGCGCATAACACGCATACGAGCATATTTTCGACAGTTAACCTTTGGCAGGAGGATAAAAGAAGGCCCGCACCATGGTAGAAAATTCGTTATTGCGGGATCGCCGTTCAAAAACATTTCGTTGCAGCGAGATACGTAATACATGGGCTTCTATGAAAGTTCGCCAGGGATCCGGAAATATTTCGTTGCCGCGGGGATTTCGTACTCGCGGGGTTTCGTTATTGCGGGTTTCGACTGTAACAGCAAAAATTTTGTCTCGCCACTCTAAGTAACGTTGTTATGTCCCCACTTGTGCTCATGCTGTAATTGGTCTGCAATATTTTCGGATAAAGAAACAAAGAAGCCGCAGCAGGCTGTGTGTGTTTCACCTCGAGACGATTGGAAACAAGCTACGAGGGAGCATTTTTCTTTTTATCTATTTCGCTTGGCTTTTGCGCTGCATAGTTTTTTCCACTGCACAAGGCTGAATATAGGCTCATACATTGCATCTTAGACCACGGACTCTTTAGTTTTTCTAACGAAAAATAATGTGCTTGCATCTAAAGGCCTCACAAATTGTTGGTAAGTCTACTTCATGCTGTACGAAAACTGCACTTTTTATATTCTTGTTGAAATTCATATACAGTGTAGGGCCAGCTGCACCAGAACCACAAACACAACACATTGGCAGCGGTAAAAAAGTTGCACCAGTTACTCAATTTATCCTCTTGAAGTGTTGCCATCTTTGAGTTGCTATTTCATTTGTGCCATGGATAAAGCACTGTGCCAGATTCTTTTTTTTGCTTCCTCCTAATGAGGCAGACAAAACAATCTATTTGCCAAACGTAATTTGTAGTGCTAGATGGAAAGGGGAACTATCATAGACACTGAAAATCGGTCTTGATCACACTGTCATATTGTCTCTGCTTTCACTCATTGCCTGTGCTCGTCTTTCCATTATTTTTGCCCTTATATTTCACCAAGCAGAGCCACATCCTTAACAAGACAAGCACTCTACATCAGTCGGGCCAGGGAACCTGCACTGTGCATATTTTGTTTCTCACCATCCATCTCGATCATCGCATTCTCGCCTATGTGTCTGCAGCAAAAGTGTCACGTGAAGCCTTAGTAAAAGAAAAGGGCTACCAGTTGTTCAACTAATGAAGGAAAGACAGATTGTGATACAGTTTGTGAAAGTGTTTACACACTGGGTTTTCGCAAAAGGGCTTTGCCTTGCATTTGCTTGATAGTGCATAATGCTGCATGACTCGTTGGTCATTTAGTTGCCTGTTGAAGAATCTCATTGCACGTTTTTTGACCGTTAGATACTATCGAGAAGAACTTCACCTTCACTTGACTCTCCTTTGGTGTTGCATTTGTTTGCTCAGAAGTGTTCACTGCTGAAGTTCTTGAAGCTGCAAATAGCCATTCTAGTCCGAACTAGTAGTGTAGTTGGCAAGCCAACTGCGCTGAGTTTTGTTGCCACCATTTCTCTCCTTTTCTTTCTTCCAGGCATGGAAGAGTATAAAACATGGCATGACATGTGTAAGGACCCTTGCTTGAATATTATCAGTGGCCACGGCGTCTTTTCTTCATGCAGGTCTTCTTTGCTGCTTTTGTTGTAGTTGGCTACTGCGCACTTGGAGAAAGTTGGCTACTGCTACAGCTTGCTGTACATGTGTGCAGTACAGTACGCTAATAATGGGAACATTATTCTCGCATTTTATCTCTCATTAGTTGAGAAATTTAGTGCTTTTGTAAAGCGGCAGGTTGCACAAGCTGGTCTACAACTTTAGATCACCTTGGACTACCCTGTCCCATTTGTCTAGCAATCTGTGCAAGCATTGACTAATTGTTCGCATTAACAGTGTACTGTACCGTAGATTTTGTGTGTGTGTTTCGTCGCTGTGTGTTTGGACACCATTCCCGCTTCTCAATTTTCTCATAGGGGCACAAGATAAATAGCTTTGGCATTGGAACTCACTTAGTAACATGCCAAAAGCAACCCGCCCTTGGATGTGTCTACAAGGTAAGCAAACAAGAGAGTCTTGATATATTGTTACTTTGAATGTTTTAAACTTAAAAGTCTTTAGGATGGCTGCAACAAATTAAAGTTGTTCAGAATATGTGCAGTGAGCATTGCAGGTTTGCTTACCCTAGCAGACAAAAGCTTTGGTTCAGCCATGTCGTAAAAAGTAAGCACAACCAATGTTTAGAGCCAAGTGTTAGCAATTACAGATTTTGAGATCTATCTTTGAGTATAACAGTCACTGGTTTCCTCTCTTGTGGTTACTTCCTTGAGCTCCACTTGAAGCTTCGTTTCTGTGCTGGGTTTCCTCAACATGAGAGGCAGTCTTGCAGAACTTCGAAGATAATTCAAAACAGGACATTATGTCATATTAATAATAATAGTAGTAGTAGTAAAGAATAATAATAATAATTTCTGTGATTTTACTTGCCAAAACCACAATGGTACAGGGCTCAGCTGGTGCTCCAAACGGCGATAGTTGTTTGATCTGGGCTGTGGCAGCCGCATTTTCAATGGAGGTGAAAATGCTAAATGCCTGTTTATAGAGATTTAGGTGCACTTAAAAAAAAAAAAAAAAAGAACCCTAGGTGGTAGAAATTTTTAATCCGGCACTACAGTGTGCCTCATAATATCATGGTTTTGCATGTCAGGCTCCTCAAATTATTTTTACATGCCGTAACCATGACTCAAACATGTCCTGCTTGGGGGCTCTAGATTAGTTTTGTCCATTTGAGATTCTTTAATGTGCCTTCAAATCTATGTTGGCGTTTCTGCAATTCAACCCATCGGGATCACTTTCACAGGGAATCAAACCTGTGTGCTCAAGATTAGCATCACAGCACCTTAACTGCCAAGTTACCATAGCAGGTGCAAGTCTCGTGTAAATGTAGCCACCATTGTAATTATTAATAAATACCAGTGGAACTGTCTGCTTTCTGTCAGTGTCAATACACTTGATGACTATGTTTAGCTGAACAAGTGTTCATTACATAATTCTTTTTATTTTTTGAAGCTAGTGGAAATAAAGAATCTCTCTTGCATCAAGCTCAGCCTCGACATCCAGAAAGTCACAATACCTGGAAAGAAGGCCTGCTATCGCCTTTACGGACACCAAGGTCAGAGCCGGATTGCAATTTTCTCCATTCGGGCGTTTGAAGTAATTGCCTAATAATCTGCATTGCCCTTTGCTTATTGTAAATTCTTTATTGCAACTATGCGAATAAGTGCTTGTGTTGGGCATGCAATGCGCTTACATCAGATCAGGGTGCACTCTGGAGGGCCACACATATTCGTACAAGTAAAACTGTTATACTATAAAAAAAAAAAAGTTCATGGAGATGGCAGAAGCGAATTGAGACTACATGACAATCTAAAAGAGATTACTAGTGCTTATACTTTGTATAAGACATCACAGAAGCCATCGAATAGTCTGTTTTTCTGGTGTCCACTTTTACATTGTCCCATATACAATTCATACAAACGAGAGCAAATCTGTCGGGGATTTCAATTCCATGTATGAATGTATTTTGCACAGGTTATGCTCTGCTGGATCTAATGCAGAAAATGGATGAGCCACCACCTCAAAAAGGAAAGAGAGTTCTCTGTCGGCATCCTTTCCAGGTCAGTTCTTGTGCACCGAATGTGGTGTGGTTGCGGTCATGACATTTCACATGGAAAGTACTACTAGACAAAAACTAATGCTAGTGCATACCAGCATCAATTGTGCAACTTTCCAATTCACAAAAGCCTAGTTTTTGTGGCTTCAAAAGACTTCTCTATTTCTTGTTTTAATATAATGTTGCGGGTGTTGGTAATGTAGTAGCATGTAGATGAATGCAAATGCAGAATCCTTTGTTAGTCCTCATCACGCTGGCATAGTCTAACATTTTGCAATCACCAGCAAGTTGAACTGTAGCCTTAGCTGCCACTTCTGCCCACACTTTGATCATTTTCCCCTGTTCGCTTTTAATATGTTTATTTCTGTGTCCTCTTCCTTCATTGACTAGCATATTCATGGCCTATAAGTTAAAAATGCAGCCAAATATTACTATCATTTTGCCTGTAGGTCATCTGATAATAAGCGATAATTGTGTTTATATCACCGAGAAGGGCTTGCTGGTACCTGTAATAAGAAACACATCAGCAACCTGTCAGAGTGGTCAACATGCCAGTAGATTGTGCAGGCTACATGCAGCACTTATTTATTTACATTTCTTTTGCTTCCTTGCCTCCTTTTGACTAAAATTTCAACCTCTGTCTGTCACAATTAGATCATTGCTTAATTTTTTTTTTCATGTGGGCTGAAATATTTGCGTGTACAGGACAAAACAGTACAAGACGGCAGCAAAGATGGATGCTCACTCGAGTTTGTGGGTAGGCATAAAATACATGCCGCATTAGAACATGCTGAGGTAACTTTCTGACTGGCACTTTGATTCTCAAAACCTTAAAGGCACGTAGTCAAAACCGTTGAAGGCACTGACACCTTTAAAGACACTATCAATACTCAATGAGCACATGCAATATAGCATCAAAATGGCATGTACATTACCTCACTTTGCAGAGCATTGCCGTGCTTTAAGTTGGGAGCAGATTTTCGAAGTTGTGCACGTGCTGCTGTTGGCAACAAACAATCTTGCTTCAAAGGATATACAACAAAAGTTTGATTCCCCATGGAAACTTCGCACATAAGCTTAAAATCAATTTTAATCTGCAGTAGTTCTTTCCACCTACATGTTGATTCATTAAAGTAGAATCATATTGCTTGAAGGAATTGATGTCTGTTGTGAAACCCATGTCATGAGTGTTTGTTACAGACGCTTACATTGTTTGTATGTATAGTGTGTGCTAAGCATGATCTTGCTTAGGTAGTGTGAATGCATATATATGAGACAAGTTTTTCCTGAGCTTATTGCTAAGACAGTTATCTAAATTCACTTGGCATTGGTGTTTCATTGTTCTTATTTATCTTTTACTTTTCTCAATTTCACTTATCTTTTTGATGGACGGTAAATACTAGAGGCCTTTGTACCGTGCAGTGCTATTGCGTGTGCAAAAAACACCAGTTGGTCGAAATTTTCAGAGCACTCCACCACAGCGTCCCTCATAATTATATCATGGTTTTAGAACATAAAACTCCAGATATCATCATCGTCATCATCATCGTTATTATCTTTCTGGCTGTATTCTTTTTTTCATTATTTGCATGACCTGCATGTGCATGAAGTGATAACAAAACAATGACAAATGATATTATTTTTTTTTCTTCCACGAGAAGGTCAGTTGTAAGTCGGCACGCTGCATGTGTTTTCAGTCCTACCTGTAGTGACTTCCAATATGTTGTAGACATGTCGCTTTATTATTTACCCGTCATCAATGTGATCTTGTGCGGCAGAGGAGGAGTCGGTTAGTTGTGTCAGAATTTTTTTAAGACCCATTTCCCTAGTGTTAGTGCATGTTCTAGTGGGTGAAACGTAGTGGCAGTTTCGTGGGTAATTTGTGTAAGGTGCTAATGTGTTTTCATGTCCTTACTGGATGGAACAATGAGCCCACATTTTCATTGTCTGCTTATGCATTTGGTTAATGCTTTCATAAATTTTTGTATGCATGTAAATTTGTCATGTTGAACAAATCCTAATGCAAACAGGCATAAGGTTGTAGCCTTTTTAACTTTTCCTTTAGTTTCCTTTGTATGCTGTTGTCGATTCAAGATCTGTCAAAAAAGACTTCAGTGATCTAGCGCAACTTGTCATTTTGTGGAAGGTAGTCTGAAATGTATTTAATTGCATTAATTATATTGATTGCCAGTTCACAGTGGTGCAGGGGAAACGAAGGTGGTGATTATGTAACTGTAATTTTCAATGTTGCATAACCGCACTAGCAGAGCAAACATACCCTAATTTGAAAGGTGGCATTATATCCTTCATGAGCCTGTCCTCAATATCTTTTGCGTTTGAAACAGGAGTCAAAGCGTGCATACGTGATACCAGACTGTGTTGAGGATCTGTGCCTGCTCTGGTGGGACCACGGCAAGGCAAGTGCTTGTCTTAGGTCTTGTTATTACTTTGTAATTAGTTCCTGCTCCAGGGCGAAGCTTCTCCCCAGAATGAACTTTTTCTTATGTCTTTCCTAGGCCCCGCCGCGATGGTCTAGTGGCTAAGGTACTCGGCTGCTGACCCGCAGGTCGCGGGTTCAAATCCCGGCTGCGGCGGCTGCATTTCCGATGGAGGCAGAAATGTTGTAGGCCCGTGTGCTCAGATTTGGGTGCACGTTAAAGAACCCCAGGTGGTCGAAATTTCCGGAGCCCTCCACTACGGCATCTCTCATAATCATATAGTGGTTTTGGGATGTTAAACCCAACATATCAATCAATCATGTCTTTCCTAGCACCGTGACTCTTTCTGATCTTCTGGCACGGGAGTTGGCAACCTTTTGAGGCATAGGACGAAGTTGCACGAGCCAACACAGCCAGGGGCCGCTCAGAAAATAGAGGCGGGGGGGTGTGAGAAGAAGGGAGGGCATTATTTGGAGGCAAAGCGTAAAAACTTGATGAATTTCTAAAACTGAATTGAAAATTGTGTTTATTTTGAGTGAAATTCCCATTTTATGCAAAAAAAAAAAACATCAGGCCTGCACGATACATGCAGCACTGTCACAGTGAAACCTGGGAGAGCGGCCTTTCAGAGCCTTTTTCTAAAACTTTGGGTAGCTGCTGCAAGCACTCTTGCAGAGTACCCACTACGCCCAAACGAAGGGGAAAGTAGGAAGATTACGCTAATCCATGTACTACCCATCATTCTCACGTTTGATGAAGTGGCATGCGTTGCAGCTCCCATAGACGCTAGTACCAGAGTTCCCTCTAGTGTACTTATAAGAAGCTCTATGGCCCACACCCAAGCTACACCATGCTTTCCCCCTTCCCCAGCCGCCATGCAATCCTGGTTAACACCCTCTGAGAAAAAAAAATTATGATTATGACCATACCCTGCTTTGGCACATTTGATTTTCATTTGGCTTACCCTTGTGCTCATTTCATAAGGATGATAAATTAAAAGTTGTATCTCTTAAGCTTTACAATTGTTCATTCTTTGTTACTAACCAGAATATTGTTACGTAAAAATGACACGAGGCGTGTCTATTTAGAATCTATGTTGAAACTGATGCGTATAGGGTCGACTAAGGTGGAGGACAGCACGCACCACCGACAGACCACTTCCTTGTTGTTGTCTTCTGACCCCTGATATGTCAGCTATGTAGCATTACCCCCCTCCCCCCCCCCCCCCCACCCCGCGGTAAAAGCGCCTTCTCGGTGCACATTAACTACGGTCTTCAGTAGGCAGGTGGTAAGGTTTTAGCCTGCTGACATGCACATGATCACTGAGTGTGGTTTCAGGCAGGCTTGTGGTCTCGGATGCAGGAATGATCTCATAGGTGACGTCGGTTACCTGTCGGATGATACGGTAAGGACCCATGTAGCGAGACAACTTGTCTGATAAGCCAACTCGACAAACTGGGCACCACAGGAGAACGAGAGAACCGGGTTAGAAGTGAACGTCAACATGCCGGCTGTCATAGATGGCTTTCTGGGTGGCTTGCGAAGCTGAAAGTCTAGAGCGGGCGATCTGACGTGGGTGGTTGGCACGAGAAATAGCGTCGCGTGCATATTCAGTTGACGGCGTTGTAGTGGTTGGAAGTAGGGTGTCGAGTGGTAACGTCAGATCACGGCCATAAAGCAAATAAAAGGGTGAATAATCAATGGTGTCGTAGCGCAAAGAATTGTACGCGAAAGTCACGTGAGGTAGCGCCAGGTCCCAGTCATGGTGGTCGGAAGACACATACATCGCGAGCATGTCCGTGAGGGTCCGATTGAGCCATTCGGTAAGGCCATTTGTTTGGGGATGGTAGGAAGTGTTCAACTTGTGCTGCGTCGAGGAAGAGCGCAGAAGATCGTCGATTACTCGGGACAAAAATGCACGGCCGCGATACGTGAGTAATTGGCGAGGAGCACCATGGTGTAAGATGACATCGTGGAGCAAGAAGTCCGCAACGTCAGTAGCGGTGCTGGTGGGGAGCGCTCGAGTGATGGCATACCTAGTCGCGTAGTCTATAGCAACGGCGACCCACTTGTTGCCCGATTTCGACTCGGGAAAAAGACCGAGAAGAGCTAGCTATACCAACACGAAAGAAAGGTTCGGTTGGGACGGAGATCGGTTGAAGAAGTCCAGCCGGGGGCGCAGTAGGTCGCTTCCTACGTTGGCATTTATCGCAGGAGGACACGTAACGGCGAACGGACCGGGCGAGACCACGCCAAAAAAAAGCGGCGACGTACGCGGTCGTACGTCCGAGATACACCCAGATGATTAGCAGTTGGTTCATCGTGAAGCTCATGCAGCACGGTTGAACGCAAATGTTTCGGCACGACAAGAAGGAGCCCCGGGCCATCTGGCTGGAGGCTACGACGGTACAGCGTGCCATTCAGGAGGACGTACATGCGAAGCGACGTGTCATTCGGAGCAGATTCGAGACGGTCAATAAGTTGTCGCAGAGAAGCATCACGACGTTGTTCATCACCAATCTGAAGAAACTGGGACATTGACATGACGCTGAGGCTAGGCTCAATGTCTGATTTGTCAGGCTGATCAACAGGGTAGCGGGATAAGCAATCGGCGTCCAGATGGAGACGTCCAGACTTATAAGCAACCGAGTAGGAATACTCCTGTAGGCGTAATGCCCAACGGCCAAGTCGTCCAGTGGGGTCCTTCAGAGAAGAATGCCAACACAGCGCGTGATGATCTGTGATGATACGGAAAGGGCGGCCATACAAGTAAGGACGGAATTTTGAAACCGCCCTGACGAGGGCGAGACATTCCCGTTCTATTATAGAGTAATTGCATTCAAACTTAGAAAGCAGACGGCTTGCATACGCGATTACACGGTCGTTGCCCCGCTGACTTTGCGCCAAAACTGCACCAATTCCGTGACCACTCGCATCTGTTCGCACTTCTGTAGGAGCATCGGGGTCGAAATGTGCAAGAATAGGAGGTGTCGTTAGAGCGCTGATTAGCTGCTAGAAGGTGTCAGCTTGTGAAGGGCCCCAACAAAATGGGACGTCTTGTTTGACAAGGTCGGTGAGTGGCCGTGCGAGTGCCGCAAAGTTTTTCACGAACCGGCGAAAGTAGGAGCAGAGGCCCACGAAACTGCGAACCTCGCGAACAGAGCGTGGGACTGGGAAGTTTGTTACAGCGCATACTTTCGCCGAGTCTGGTTGTACGCCGGCTGCGTCAACAAGGTGACCCAACGCGGTAATCTGACGAAGACGGAAGTGGCACTTGGAGGAATATAGCTGCAGGTTGGCCCGTTGAAATATGGATAGAATGGTCAAAAAGTGTTCAAGGTGGTTTGCAATGGTTGGTGAGAAAATGATCATGGCGTCCAGGTAACACAAACATGTCGACCATTTAAATCCTTGTAGGAGCATGTCCATCATTCTCTGGAACGTCGCTGGAGCGTTGCAGAGACCGAAGGGCATGACCTTGAATTGGTAAAGACCGTCAGGGGTAACGAAGGCGGTCTTTTCCCGGTCCATGTCATCTACAGCAATTTGCCAGTAGCCAGATCAGAGTATGATAGATGAAAAGAAGGTGACGCCACGGGGGCAGTCGAGGGCATCGTCAATGCATGGTAGAGGGTACACGTCTTTTTTGGTAATATTGTTGAGGAGGCAATAATCAACGCAGAAACGCCATGAGCCCTCTTTCTTTTTTACTAATACCACGGGAGATGCCCAAGGGCTCGATGATGGTTCGTTTACGTTTTTCGTGAACATCTTGGCCACTTCTTTCTGAATCACTTCTCGCTTGGACGCTGACACGCGGTACGGCCGACGGTGACTAGGCGCAGAGTCACCGGTGCTGATTCGGTGAGTGACAATTTTAGTCTGGCCCAAGGGACGATCAACGGTTGTCAAAAATGTCACTGTATGAGGCCAAAACCTGGCAGAGAGCGTCGGCCTGGTGAGGCGACAGCTCCGATCCAATCATGTTTTGAAAAATCGCATTGTCTGAGCTGCATGACTGTGAGACTGCGCTTCGATCAGGAGCAGATACAGCGACAACACTGACATCGTCCTCTGTTACGGCAGTTAGCTAGGCTAGAGCCATCTGGCAGGGCAACTTTTGAGGGGTGAAACCAAAGTTAAGGAGCAAAGAGACACACAGTTATTCACTACGGTCGCGATGGTATGGGGCACAGTAACACTGCGCGTCAGCCGAACGTCAGTAATCGGCGTAACGATATAATCACCGTCAGGAATGGGAAGGGTTGATGACAGACACGTACGTCGCGGCTCGAGGTGGTACGGGAACGAAAGTGGTTGTGCTCAAGCGGCTGGTGGACTTTGCAGAGCAGTCGGCAAAGATTGGAAGATCGAGGCTGAGGGTACCTGACGAACAATCAATTAAGGCCGAGTGTGCCGAAGGGAAATCAAGGCCAAGTATGAGGTCATGAGGGCAGCAGGCTAGCACGGCAAAAAGGACCACGGCGTGACGACCGGCAAGGTTGATACGATCAGTGCACATTCCAATTATTGGTACTTTACCGCCATCGGCAACACGTATTGCCTGCGTCGTAGACGGCATCACAATCTTTTGTAAGCGGCGGCATAGAGAAGCGCACATAATAGACAGGCGCGCACCTGTGTCAATGAGGGCGGTCACAGGAACATGGTCGACTTGTACTTCAAGCAGGCTGTGGTGCGTGGAAAGCGTCAGTAGAGGATTTTCGACCATCATTGGTATTGCAGCTTCACCTCTATAAGCTGCAATATCTAGTTTTCCTGCTGCAGTCGTCCAGAGAAGCTCTGTGATGAAAAGCGCCGAGGTGGCGGAGAGCGGGATTGGCGACGTAGCGGAACAGGGGGCGGGAGCTGCGGCGACTGGACGAAGGTGCGTCAGTGTAGCGGCTACCGGGCAAAGGGGAATCAGTGGAAGGCTCGTAAGATGACGATGGATAGAAATTGAAGAGTGCGGCGACTGAAGGTCGAGGGGCTGTCGGATGCATGTGCGCCGAGGTAGGGAAGGTCTGATGTAGTTGGTTTGACGAACGGCGGCGGCAATAGCGAGAAACATGCTGTTATGCCTGCGAGTCCACCTGACGCGAACAACTCAACGGCGTCATCACGCGGCGGGGCCTTTCTGTTGCGCACGTACAGCGAGCCCGTCGAAGCCATCGGCGCCTCCCTTCTGGCGAGTCTGACGCAATGCGTGGCGACGTCACTCGTCCTTGGGTGCAGCCACGTGCAGCGCAGCGGCTCCAGATTCGATGAGAATGACGCAGCCCAGCGGTGACCCCATTGGAGGATTCTGACCTCACGACCAGCGGCGCTTCTGGTTGGACATTTGGTTACTTAAAGAATCCACCCGGTGCATATAAAAAAAGCCCTGTGGCGCGCCGCGAGCAGTTGACTTATGTGTCAGAGAAGAGAGCTCGGCTCTTCGAGTCTCTAAGTTGTCGGCCCCAGTGCCGAATTTGTAATGCCTCTGTATATATGCTGTACATAAACCTTGTTTAACTCACCGTCGTCTCGTCCGCTCGTCTATCAGCTCTGCGCAGAAGCAGTCGCGAGCTGAGAAACCTACGCTACCAAACGGCTGGTGACCCTCCCGGCGCAATTCGAAGCAGTGGCGCCTTCAGGACCGTGTTGGCGTCACCGTCTTTTGTAACAGTGGTGGCAGCGGTGGGATTCGTGGGGCCCTTCGTAACGTCGGAGGTGCGCTTCGTAACACTGGTTGGCAGCTGTGGTATCGGCCGGCGTCGGCGACATCGATGCGGTGAGTGCCTGATGTTTTCCCCTCAGTTCACCAGAGTACTCTAGCTCAGGTTATAGTAGTTTAGAGAAGGGCTGTGTGAAGCATTAGAGTGAACTGTGATCGTTTCAAGCAAAGTCAAAGTGCTTTGAAACCAAAGTTAATGCGGAGGGGGTAAACACGGGAGTGTTAAAAATTGCTTGCGCGTCTTGCTAGTAGGCTTATAGTGGGTGCGGCAAGTAGATTCTTAACAGGGGCAAACAGCAAGAGGCTAGTGTGAACGATGGAGAACCTTAAAGTGAAGGAACTCATAGAAATTTGTGAGGAACTCGGCATTACTTTGGGCCGTGCGAAACGAAGGCAAGCGATTCTTGAGATCATGAAGGATGAAGGAGTGTCGGCTGAGGAAGTCGATGAGGCCTGGGCGGATATCAAAGGACGCCCCGAGGAGGCTGAAAGGCGAGAAGTTCGCGAACGTGAAGAAGCTGAAAGACGAGAAGTTCGCAAATGTGAAGAAGCTGAAGGGCGAGAACGCTGTGAGGAGGCCGAAAGACCGGAGCGTCTTGAGTTGAAACGAATAGAACTCGCAATTATACAGTGTTCGCAGGTGCCTAGCGTAGCTTCTGCGACAGTTCAGGTCAGCGGTCAGAGAATTCGCGACCAACTGCCACTGTTCGTAGTAGGCGAGGACGTGGCGAAGTATCTCGTCAAGTTTGAACACGTCTGTGAGCGAAATGCTTTGGAGCGGTCTCTTTGCGCGCAGAACCTGTTAGCTCTTCTTCCCGGCGAAGTGTCCGATGCGATAACTTGCTTGTCGAGGGAAGCGTTTGAGAGCTATGACGAGGTTAAGGAAGTGCTCTTGAGACGTTATAAGTTGTCACCTGAGGCTTTCAGGCAAAGGTTCCGGCATGCTAAAAAGGGGAATGAGTCGCATGTTGATTTCGCGTTTCGTCTTAAAGCCAATTTAGTTGAATTGCTCAAGGGCGAAGGTGTTTATGACTATCGCGATAAAGTGGTGGAATGCATTGCATTGGAGCAATTCTACCGCTGCATCGAGGAGGATGTCAAGCTTTGGCTGCAGGACAAACTTGGTGAAGTACAGCTAAACAGGGCAGCAGAGTTAGCTGAGGAGTATTACACTCGCCGAAAGTTGCATAGCAGGGCAGTGCACGTTGAAAAGGATGAAAGGAAAGAGGGCTTTTCAAAGAAACCTGATCAACCGAAACCGGCTCCGCACCGTAATTTCAAGAAGGACCCGTCTCTTACGAAGGACACTGTAGGGGAAGGGCAAACGGAAGCGGAGAAATTGAGTGAGGTTCCTAAACAACGCACTGATACCACACGGGCGTTTGAATCACGGAAGCCGCTAATATGCTACAACTGCAAAAAGGAAAGGCACATCGCGATCAACTGTAAGCAAAAGTTTGCTTTTGCAACAATCCGAGAATCGGAAAAGAACATGAAGAACATGCGGTTTGTTAGAGCCGTATATCCAAGAAATTAGTGTGAATGGGAAAACGTGTCGAGCACTTCGTGACTCAGCGGCAACCATGGACGTTGTCCATCCTTCATTGGTGTCTCCGGATGACTTTACAGGAGAATGCGCGTGGATCAGGCAAGTCGCCGAGGAGCAGATTGCTTACCAATCGCTACGGTTGTCATTGAAGGCCCGTTCGGTAAGCTTTGCACCGAAGCAGCTGTGTCTTCCGCGCTTCCCGATCGTTTTTCTTATCTTTTCTCTATCAATTCAGAGCAGCTTCTCAAAGAGCAGGGTAAAACCTTCTTCCCCAGCTTAGCGTACATGGCCCTCACGCGATCGCAAGCGCGGAAGCTTTCGCGGGAGCTTGATCTTGTTCAATGTGGGAAAACAAGCTCAAAAGTAGCAGATCTGTGTGACCTTGGCGGCGAGTCAATGGAACCTCAGACACGAAATTCTTCGTGTGAATCATTTGAGCAGTCACTCGAGCGGCCCGTCGCCAAAGCGACTGGCGCGGTTTCCGTAGCAGGGGGAGACGACATGGCGCCATTGAGTCAGAGCGAGAGGGGTGCAACGCTCTCGCCTGTAGCAGAAAGTTGGAGTGAGCTGTCGAGGGTTGATCGAGAAACGCTCAATCGAGAGTAGCGTGAGGACCTCTGATAAAAGCGTTAATGGAAAGCGTAAACTTGGGAAAAAAAAAAAAAAATGTTTCTTTTTTTGAGGAAGCAGGGCTTTTGTATCGGAGCTACACAAATTCGCAAGGTCGCAAGTATGAGCAGCTCTTGGTGCCACAAAAGTATCGTCGCCAACTATTGGAACTGGCACATGAAAACGCATGGGTAGGGCATCTCGGCATAAAAAAGACCAAGGCTAGAGTTTCACTTGAGTTTTATTGGCCGAAATGCTGGAAGGATATCAAAGACTTTGTACGCTCATGCGACACTTGTCAGAGAGCGGGGAAATCCACAGACAAGTGGAAGGCACCCATGAAGCTTGTGCCAATTATCACAGAACCTTTTCGGCGTCTAGTAATTGATATCGTTGGGCCACTGCCAGAGTCAAAGCAAGGTTGTCGGTACATTTCTGACGGCTCTTTGTGTAGCCACAAAATTTCCGGAAGCGATACCACTTAAGGAGCTCAATTCCCCTCATGTCGTGGATGCACTGCTATCTATATTTGCACGCGTCGGATTTCCTTCTGAAATCCAATGCGACAATGGTAGTGTCTTCACCAGCTGCCTTACCTCTACCTTTATGGATAAATGCGCAATAAAAGTAGTGCACAGCTTGATCCATCACCCGCAATCTAATCCGGTAGAGCGTATGCATTCCGTTCTGAAACAGATACTGAGAGCTCTTTGCTACGAGCACAAATGCGACTGGGTAGCGTGTATTCCTCCCGCTATGTTCGCTTTGAGATCAGCTCCTCATGAAAGCACTGGTTTTAGCCCTGCAGAGCTTGTGTATGGCAGGTGTTTGAGAACACCATTGTGGATGCTGCGGGAGTCCTGGGAGGGTTTCGATGAGGACCCTAATGTAGTTGCGTATGTTCTAGACCTCCTTCAGAGGCTTGGAAAAACGAAAGATCTAGTGGAAAGCCACATGCAGGCTGCAGAAGTGCTGTCGAAGAAGTACTACGACAAATCGGCGAAGAAACGTGCTTTTGAAATTGGTAGTCAGGTAATGCTGCTGTGGCCGTCCAAAAAGAACAAGCTTGAGGTTCATTGGGAAGGGCCCGCCAAAGTAATATCGAAGCTTTGCGATACCAATTATGAAAGGAAATTAGGAAGGCGGTCGAACAAAATTTACCACAGTAACTTGATGAAACCATACATTTAACGTCAAGCGGTCGTAAATCTGCTGTTGAATGCTTCAGAGGAAGAGGGAGCAGAAATTTTGAGTTCTAGTGATGTAATCGAAAGGGGATCGAAGGTAATCTTGAAGCAGCTGAACCTAGAGCCTAGGTTACGTGAGGTCCAAAAGGAGGACCTGAGAATGATTGTTTTTCGAGTTTGAAGACGTGTTTTCGGACCGTCCCGGAAACACGACGGTGATTGAACACGATATCGAGCTAACTTGTTCGGAGCCAATCCGTAGCAGGCCGTACCGTTGTTCCCCTGTGCAAAAGCAGATCATGAAAGAGGAGATCGATAAAATGCTGGAGTTGGGAGTCATAGTACCGGGCGAGAGTGACTATACATCCCCTCTAATATTGGTTCAGGTGTCAGGAAAAGATCCGAGGCCATGCATCGATTATCGGCGTCTTAACGCCATAACTCGAGACCAAACTTACCCGATACCAAACCTAGAGGAGAGGGTGGAAACTGTGTCCCAGTCCAGCTATATTTCCACGTTAGACCTCGTGCGAGGGTATTGGCAAGTCCCCCTTACACAGCGTGCTAGCCGCTATGCCGTATTTGTTTCTCCATTTGGAACATATCGTCCATTTAAGCTGAGCTTTGGATTGAAAAATGCACCCTTTTGTTTTTCAGGCTTAATGGACCGCGTTCTTAAAGGCCTCTCTGAGTTCGCTCTGCCGTATCTTGACGATGTCTCCATCTTCTCAAACAGCTGGGAAGAACATGTCGAGCATTTACGCGTCGTGCTGAACAGGTTGAAAGAAGCTGGTCTTACCGTGAAACCTACTAAATGTCACCTAGAGTTCGGCGAGGTGTTTTACCTGGGGCACGTTGTGGGGCGTGGCCGGCGTAAACCTTCAGAAATTAAGGTGGCCGCCGTCGTGAACTATCCACGACCAACCACAAAATCTGAGATAAGGGCCTTCTTGGGCCTGGCTGAATACTATCAGCATTACGTGCAAAATTACTCTAGCATTGCCAGCCCTCTAACTGACGCACTTCGAAAATCCGAGCCGGTTAAAGTGGTATGGGATTCGGAAAAGGAGAATGCGTTTCGCCAGCTAAAACAGGCTCTAAGCGAAAAGCCCGCTCTCATGGCACCCGATTTCTCTAAGAGATTTGTGATTCAATGCGACGTGAGTGATCGCGGCATGGGAGCTGTATTGTGCCAGGAAGACAGTGCTGGTAACGAAAGGCCAGTTTTGTATTTAAGTCGAAAACTCAGCGGCAGGGAAGAGGCAAACGGTACCTCTGAAAAGGAATGCGCTTGCCTCGTGTGGGCCGTTCAAAAGCTAGCTTGTTATGTTTCCAGTTCGAAGTTTGTGGTCGAAACGGACCACTGTCCTCTAACCTGGTTAAATAACATGTCGCCTAAAAGTGGCCGGTTACTGAGGTGGAGCATGATACTCCAACAGCACAACTTTTACGTTCGCTACAAAAAAGGAAAGCTAAACACTAATGCAGACGCATTGAGCTGTGCGTTTAGTTAGTACCTTCTCCACCTTTCGGTTTCTCGCTGGCAATTCGGGGCCTAATTTTGTCCCTCATCACGGCCTTAGCTGAGCGCTCTCGTCCAGAATGAGCTCAAGGAGGCAACTTTATGTTCTATTTTGTTATGTTATTGTACGTGTAAAAATTTGAGTTGTCATTTTAAGAGTCTTGTGTCCCACATGTGCCTCTTGATGTAGAGGGAACGAAATTCCGATAGACACATAGCTAGGTATATGTTGTACTATACTTTGTCTGGTGTTCTGTCGGGTGACCGAGGGCACTTGCTTGTGTCGTGTGTTGTCTGTTGTCGAACCGTTCTTGACAAGTTGCAGAACCATGGACTAGTGCTGGGACCAAAGATCGTCAGAAGAGACGAGCGAAGCTGGTCGACAAGTTGTGGCGACAAGCCAGTGGAGCTGGGATCCGTCCTTAAGAATGGGATGTGTTCCCTGAACAGAGTCTGGAGCTGCATTCTCCCCATGGCCCTGCAGGAGAACCTGGAGGGACCTGGCGAACGAGCGCGCCTGACATCCGAGCCACGTGGAAGCAGCTCGTCTTTTCGGCGCGTTGTCTGGCGGCGGGGGTGCTGTTATGCCTGCGAGTCTACAGCGAACGTCCATGCTTCTGAAAAAGGCAATCTGTGTCAAGGCCAGCCCGCGAGCCCGCCTGACGCGAACAACTCAACGGCGTCATCACGCGGCGGTGCCTTTCTGTCGCGCACGCACAGCGAGCCCATCGAAGCCATCGGCGCCTCCCTGTCTGGAGAGTCTGACGAAATGCCTGGCGTCGTCACTCGTCCTTGGGTGCAGCCACGTGCAGCGCAGCGGCTCCAGGTTCGATGAGAATGACGCAGCCCAGCGGCGACCCCATTGGAGGATTCTGACCTCACGACCAGCGGCGCTTCTAGTTGGACATTTGGTTACTCAAAGAATCCACCCGGTGCATATAAAAAAAGCCCTTCGGCGCGTCGTGAGCAGTTGACTTATGTGTCAGAGAAGGGAGCTGGGCTCTTCGAGTCTCTAAGTTGTCGGCCCCAGTGCCGAATTTGTAATGCCTCTGTATATATGCTGTACATAAACCTTGTTTAACTCACCGTCGTCTAGTCCGCTCGTCTGTCAGCTCTGCGCAGAAGCAGTCGCGAGCTGAGAAACCTACGCTACCAAACGGCTGATGACCTTCCCGGCGGAATTCGAAGCAGTGGCGCCTTCGGGACCGTGTTGCCGTCGCCGTCTTTTGTAACATGCCCAGGCTGGTGGCGGGAAAAACAAATAGGCCGGTCGTCGGGTGTTTGCCATTTCGAAGGGTTACGGAAGGGCATTATTGGAGGTGAACGACGAGCATGTCCTGGGGAGTAAGACGAGACTTCAGGGCGAGTCAAGGGACATGCTGATGGAAGGCCGAAGTTCGGAAACCCGTGCCTCACCACAGCTTGTATTAACTTCACTGACGGCTGTTGTTGGTCAGAGGCGAGCGTTGCAAAAACGGGTGGCTGAAGAGAAGCCGGACAGGCGGCTTCGATTTCCCAACGAACAATGCGCGTGACGTCATACGTGGGGGATTGGGGTGCGGCTTCACACGATGAGGTTGCGGCCGTGTTGGGCAGCCGGGTGAATCGCTGAGTAATACGGCGGCTCTTGGCTTCTTCGAACCCCTAGCACTCCTTAATTATGGCATCGACGGTGGCAACGTTGTTGTATACTAGATGATTAAAGGCATCGTCTGCTATGCCTTTCAGCACATGGGCCTCTTTCTCAGACTCACTCATGTGCTCGTCAATCTGGTGGCATAGGGCGATGACGTCGTGAATGTACGCGACGTACGAATGTACAGAAGTACGACGTCGACGTCTGTGCACGAGCCGCCAGTTGATTCCGCGCTGCGATCTGCCGCCCAACAGTGTCGCCAAAAAGGTCGCGGATCTTCTCTTTAAAGGAATACCAGCTTGTAATATCTGTTTCATGCATCTCGAACCACACTGGCGGTGGGCCATCGAGGTAAAAAAACACATTAGCAAGCACAAGAGTCGGGCCCCACCTATAGCTTGCGCTGACCCGTTTGTATCGGTTGATACATTTGTCGACGTCAATGCCATCCTTACCGTAAAATACACCGATATCACGAGCAGGAGGTAGAACGACATATGTAGAAGTCACGTAAGGGGCAGGTGGTGAAGACGATGGTTGTTCAACGTGTGACATGGTTGGACCTATGGTGATGCGGCCGTTGCGGAGCTTCGTAATGAAGATGGGGAAGTACCCAGCACGTCCACCACAAAGATGTTACGTAAAAATGACACGAGGCGTGTCTATTTAGAATCTATATTGAAACTGATGCGTATAGCGTCGACTAAGATGGAGGACAGCACGCACAACCGACAGACCACTTCCTCGTTGTCGTCTTCTGACCCCTGATATGTCAGCTACGTAGCAATATAATTTTTATTTATACCTGTGCCATTCATTTTGCCATTCGGCTGTTTGAGCATTATGCCTATCTATTTCAGTTTCATTGCTCATTATGCAATCCATACTTCTTTCGGTGTCCTTTATTACGGTGACAAGTTTCAACACTGTAGATAAACACAGGCATGATGTAACAGTTCTATACTTTGTATACCAATGATTGCACAATGGTCGATAGATAAGTAGCTAGTACTCGACAATTCTTGCTATGTGCATTCAAGAAGCTTTTGAAATTGCCTAAAGCCAAAAACCTGGATTCCTTGTATCGTGGTAATTTATGGCTTGTTTCATGTGCACTTTTATAAGCACCTCAAATTCTAGATCTTCATGTTAACGTCATCTTACTTTTTGTTTAAATGTTGCCTAATATGGCCAATGACTAATGGTTGCAGTATCTACTACTATGAAACTGTCTAATACATAAAGTATTGTGTTCATAATTTGTCAAGTAGGTGCATTTCTGGCATAAGTACACTTTATTGTGAATTTGCGGAAGGGCGCAGGTGCTTTCTCCTTAAATATTACATAGGTGAAATCATTAGGCCTTGCTGCAGCTACTACACATAAGAGTCTTGGATAACTTTAAAAAATTTCAGCTAGACAGCTTATTGGCGACACATTTTATGTGGGCTGCCATTGTCATAAACCTTGGCTACTTGGTACTTGTCGCTGCTTGACCCTGTATACTCTCATGCATTGCAATGCATGCCGACATGTATTTGCCCTGTTAAGTGCTGCCACCTAATGTGCAAACTTATTCAGATTGCCAGAGAGCTGCCAACCCTCGATGCCATACGAAACAGAGTAAAGGAGTCTCTGAAGACCCTGCGGCCAGACATCAAGCGAACGTTGAACCCAACGCCGTACAAGGTAAGTTTAATAAAGGGTAATATACCGTCGAAATTTCATTGTTATAATCTATAATTGCTATAAATAGGTTGCACAAAAAAAAAACTGCAAAATAGAATGGCAAGTTGTAGTAAGACAACAATAATATCACATGAGATATGCAAACAGACATCAGTGATAAGGATGATGATTATGAGGACACATTTAAAAATTTAGATGCTTTTGTGGAACCGCCAGAAGCCTACAGAGCTGACAGCTTATTTATAGAGTATGACAGTGCCTGAAGTTGCAGATGCAGAAACTTTACCTAGGGTCAACTTTTTACTCAAATTGCATGTCCAAAAGTGCATTAACAGAAGCCACTGCAATACCCACGCAGTGGAGAGTTTTGAAAGTCAGCTTTGCCGCAATGTCACTATGCTATGCAGCGAAGCGTAATGCGAATCTAAAGAGGCGCTGGGGGACGTTGGTGTTGTGGGTGGAGATTCAGCAGCCTGAATTTGTTTTTTTCTTTTCATGAATTTAGTGTTGTATTACTCGGCACGAATACCCAACCACCAGACTTTATTGTTCTCACCAATAAATGCGGCATACGGGCATTGCTGCAAGGTATTAAAACATACCAAAGTTTACGTTGCGGCAGCTTTTTATTGTTATAACCGATATATTTTAAAAACTGGTATTGTTGTTAGTGGGTTTGACTGTATTCATTTTCTGGCATTTTCATAACCTTTGCAAATTGTCCAACTAAGAATGCTTTCATGGTGTACTCGGCACTTTATCATGTGAGCACTTTCTGTGAGCACTTCTCTGAAATTTTTAAAGACTATCTAGGGTGTAATTACGACGTTAATTGGGAAGTCCCCTTTATGCCACTGGACAAACAAGGACAAAATTTATTTGTGGTCCGCCTTAGTGGATCAGTGGCATTAGTGCTCGGCAGTCTTAAATTTGGTACTCAAATTGCAGTCTTAAATTTGATACTCAAGTAAAAAGAAAGTAAGGAAGGGTATATAGGGAAAATTACAAAAAGTGAATGCCAAAAGCTTTCTTCACGCTGAAAACTTCGAACACAAAATACAGAGCAGTTCCTGCTACATAAAGCTGAAACCAAAACAATGCGTTCATCCTACCATACATACCCCCTTAAAGACTTCTCCAGGTCATGCATTGATGAATAAACTTTTCTGAGGTGGAGCAGTATGCATAGGTCGGCAAAAATGTTGAGCTCATTCAGACTCGCTCAAGAAATATATTTTGCACTTAGGGCTCTCTCGGGATCAGATTCACCAAAATACTCCTCAAGTGGACTCAATCGGACCAAGACTTGCAAAGTTTTTTCTCGTGCGGACTCACTCGGACTTAGGCTCACCAAAATGTATCTGACTTGTACTCACCCAGACTCGTGGCTCGATCCGAGTCTGAGTAAGTTTGCCCATGAGTGAATGTGCCCACCTCAGGCCATCAGGCCCCCCTCTGCTGTCACCGTTTCCTGCACCAGTAAAGCACACCGAGCAAAACAACAGGCATGCATGTGCGGCAACAGGTGGCACGCTCTGCGCACACTCCAGTCGTTCACGCCACCGAACGTCGGAGACGCTCTCCCCAACCTATCGCCTTCATGAAAGCCAGCAGAAAGATCAGGCGCCGAGTCGTTTGTGTCCCATTTCTCAGGAGCTTCACTCATCGGTTGTATTCGCACACGGAACAGTTGCTAGTTTGTACTTAACAGCATTTTTTTCCACTTTCAGGGGCATGTTTGCACCGTTCGTTGCTCATCTACTGCATTATTTTTCTTTTTCAGTCTTGTGAAAAATGTATTTGGGGGTTCCACTGTACACAACTGTCACACAGTGGACTCGCAGAGTCACCATAATGTGGCTCTTAGCTGCTGCGTGCACGTGTTTTCATCAAACGGTTGAAAAGCCAGGTGTGCACTGTGGCATACACATCGGCTTGATAATTTGGACAGACATAACATTGCTTTATGCCCTAACCCTCAGTTTGCCTTTATAAAAAGGATATTCCCCGATGTTCTTTCAGAAACGCTGCATTTTTTTGCTCTGATGTACTACCTGCTTTTCTTGTCACTGTCTTTCTGAAACAGGTCTCTGTCTCTGACCACCTCTACATGTTCATGCACGAACTGTGGCTGCAAAATGCTCCCATCGGAGAGCTCTCCTAGCACGCTTCAAGCAGGTTGTCATTCGGAGCACGTCAAGACGTATAGCAGCACTCAACAGCAAACAAAGGGTCATCGCTCTGCAACTGTCGTGGGTTACATGTTAGCGATCGTTGATTACCGAATTGTTAAAAACAATCGCAAGTTATTAGCCGCATTGTTATTTGTTATGTGCTGGCCAGATGTGATAACAGGTGAATCGAAATAAGCCAGCCGCGAATTTATGGCTTCGCACACTTGCTCACATCTTTACGAGGTGCAATGGAATCGCACGGCTACTGAGGTCCTCCTTTAATTTGACGCTTACGCACGTTTATCTTTTAAATATTTTCACACTGTTTTATCTCGCGTGGTAACAAAACTCTCATTACACTTGCTGCATTTGTTTATTCAGAAATATTTTGTTGTGCAACTCCTCCATTAACGCTTTTCACCTTGGATTGACACACAAAAATGCAAAAAGTTAGGTGTGTTCCACTATGTAGTGTGTGTTGTGGTTTATGTATAGTATTATTTTTAATTATTTTTACATATGTTAGCTTGTTTTAGATGGTTATATTTACTCAGCACACCGTTTTAATCTGTACAAGATGTTTTACGAGCCTTTATTTGGTGCTAGTGTACGTTGTTTGTTGGGTGCAAAAAAAGTCGATGTCTTTTTACGTGGACATTTGATGCACTGCCATTTTGGACGCGACAGACTTTATTTGCGAGGATACTGCCCTAGTAACAGGTAGAAAATTTTCGTTGCAGGATATTTCCAGTAAGAAAAAAGTGCCGTCGTAGCTGATGTTCTGTCTTACTTCGTAATAGGTGGACAATTTAGTTTTTTTAGGTGCATAACCAGAGTTCTTTGTAGAACTAAACAACAGAAGCTACAGAGCACAGTTCTTTTTGTTTTTAAATGTTGTTGTACAAGAAACTTTTTACTTGGCACCATTCATCATACGAAGAGAACTGAAAGTCAAGGTGCTTCGTCAGCCGATGATAGCTCTCTCTTCCTATTTTTATTCATTGTTGCAACAGTTTGCACTGTTATCATAATCAAATTGTTCTTTTCAACATCATCTAAAAGATAGAGATGTGAAGAAACAAATAGTGGCATTCTCTGGGCTTGCCCATTCCACAAGCATCGAAAACACTTGGCAGTTCAAGGCTGTATTATTTCTTTTTAGTTTGTTTTGCGATACAGACTTCATTTGTTTCACTTTTCCTGTTGATATTATGACGTGGGCCCATAACATGTTCTTTTTTTTTTTTTTGTAGTCGACGTAGTACTTCTTCTTTGAAGATTTTTGCAGAATCAAACAGACCGAGTAGCCAGGTACGGAGTACTCCCTAGAGCATGGATCAAGGCCTCGGCTGCTTGCTTGATTGAGAAATACGCGATGTATCTGTTCTCGTGGTTGGATAGGATTCTTGGGAGTCAAGAAAGTAGCTGAATGCAGGTATAGATGCGTGATCTTTGTGGGTTGTTTCCAATTGGTGGAAGCCTCAGAATGACTTCATTTCTGGCAGCATTCAGTTCAAAATATGCACGACTTTATGC
Organism: Rhipicephalus microplus; assembly: GCF_043290135.1. NCBI lineage: Eukaryota > Metazoa > Arthropoda > Arachnida > Ixodida > Ixodidae > Rhipicephalus > Rhipicephalus microplus. Next base: position 229,637,900 of record NC_134701.1, read on the forward strand.
AGCTGCTGTGCTGAACTTATCTCCATAACATAAGTATATGTATTGAAGTTCTTGTGTGCTGTAACCATGCTTTTATGGTGATTCGTATTTACAGAACAAAAGAGCCACTTGACTTGGTTGCAGTATTATCACCACAGAGTGAGAAACAGATCCGCTAAAACATTGATGACTGGCGATAGTTTTGGAAAATTTTTTCATGATGGCTGCCACAAAACATATTCACCTGACATGCTTAGTCTCATTTACTGAACATGGATGCAGTTATGTCGTTTTATTGTGGCATCCATGTTTCGTAAACTTCCGCAAGTCTGGTGTATCATGTAAGTATTGAGGTAGGATACTTCGAAATGTAGCCTTGCTGTTCACCCTCGGAAAAAGTTCCCATTGTAGATCAGTATAGTATTGGTACACCTAGATGACTTTTAGGCATGTACTTAATTATTGGTGAAATTTTTATATACTGTATAGGCAGTTTAGGTGAAATTCCTGTTTTTGAATGTTAATGCATGGCCTGTGGAGCTTTAATGGCTTTAAATCATTGTTTCTTAAATTGGCCTTTTTCTTGTTACTTGACTTTTTGATGCTTTTGCTTTCGTAGCCCTTGATGCTTGTAGAAAATAGGCGATTTAACAGCTATTGTTATGAAGTGCTTGTTAGTATTAGTAATGTAGGCGATGCCACAGGTTTTCTGCTTGCAACATTTTAAAGGGACACTAAAGAGGCATATTTCACTAAGCTCTATTGCTAGCTAAAATTTTCTAATAGCGAAATGTTCAGTGTTGGAAGCCAGACATGCAAAAACGAAGCGCAGGTGATAACAAATGTTCTGAACCTTTTGGCACCAGGTACACATGGCTTCATGTGTTTTAGTAAGCATCCACTTATGCTTGGTTCACCAGCGAGAAAGGAATGTTTGATGTCATGTTGAAGAGAGTTGCCTCGAAAAGTTCTGGGGGCAATCTCTTCAGAAAAGTGGCTCCAATTATGAGTAAATGCATGGAGATACGAGACTCCGTCGTGATGTACCTGCGCTTTGGTTTGACTGTGAAACCTGTTTAGCAACAATGGGGTTCCGTTCTTCTGTACTTATAATTGACCTTTCCCACCAGTTGTTAGCCTGGCTGAGGTATAGATGAAAGTTGTATAGTACATCATCTGCTCATTAAATGTCTTGGCTGTGCCCCTGATGAAACATTAACGATCAGGCTTTGGTTGAAAAGTGAAAACATGAAAATGTTTGTTTGCAAGACATATGTATTACGAGAACATGCTTTTGATGTTATACTCTAGTGTCCCTTTAACTTAGCTTCATAGCTTACAGCACCTAATAGGCGTGCTTCTTATAAAAAGGCAAAATGTACTTTTTCATGCTTGTATACCAGTGTTTGTGTCAAGGAACTTGCAACGAGACAAGCTGTGTTGTGATCGATCTGCAACCTGCTCGGCGGAATGAACAAAGCATAGTGAAAAAGTGGATGATTGGCAATGCAGATTTGCTAACCTAAGGGCAATAGTATTTTTGTATCGGCGTATGTTACTCTGATAACTTTCTGCAAAAACAAACTGTTGTAACATGGTTCTGAATTGTGCTGTAGACATTCTTTTACACTTTTATTATTTTTGTTAATAACTGTTTCGCTTTTTTATCTTGGTCTTTGGTGCGCGCTCATCTTTAGCTTAAAGCTTGCGTGGCCTGCTCTTGGTGCATGTGCCGACTCCTTACTTGTATAGTAAAAAATGTATCTATGCATACTACATATATTTACTGTACATCACAGATGCCTGACTGCTCTACTCCTAGTCACTAGCACGTACACGATATTCAGGCTTTTTTTTTTTCTTCCGTTATCTGTTCAAGTTTTCTGAATATTTGTTGCCTTTTTTTTTTTTCGTGCAACAGTTCCCCTGTGGAAAGAAACATCATTCGTGTATTAAGTAACCTTTCTTCTGGATGTATTATTTGTCCATTAAAGGCTAGTTTTTCTTATTACAGATGGTTGGTATTCTTTTGGCTTAAAGCAATCGGAATCAAGCGCTGTCATTGCTGCTGTCATTTTTTAGAGGCAACACAATGCATTGCTAAAGCGTACCAGTTTTATGCTTCACTTAAGATGGAAAATCTAGGTTGATGCAAGTTTTGAGCATGGCGAGAAAAATGAACCAGTCTTGAGCACAATGCATTAGAGTGCATTCTGTGTAGTGACAAGATTAACCATTTTGCTATCAGTGTTTGTCCTTGTGGCCTTGAATTGTAAGCAAATTGCTCAACATTGAACTAATTAGTGTCATTGATGAATCGCGCCTGTGCCACCCAAAGTGTTCCTTACACACGCTTCATAAATGAGCCGCTGAAGTTTACCTTTGCGGCTGTTGTGCAAACAGAAGTAAACAAATGTGAGCAGCATGTCTCTGCTTATGTGAAGTAGAAATTTTTTATTCATGCAGTCTTATGGACAAAAGTTATAGTATTGATCTTTTTGAATAATTTAAAAATACTTGGATCACTGCAAAATGGAACTTGACATTCGTAAAGAGAGTTATTGGCGTTTTTGCAGCTATAGTGAACTCTCAGTAAATAGAAATTTTTTTGCAAATTAAACTGCTGCTCAAATGAAGCAACTATGGTACCTCTAGTATGAATGTCTTTGTACTTGTCCTGCACTCGTGTTTATCTCGGTAAACAGGGCTCCTGTTGAGGGGAACAGATTTTCCTGGTCTTATCTGGTTCCAATTTACAAGTATACTTCGCATAAAGTTACCTTTTGTTGACATTCATTTTTTGTTTTTTAAAAAAGAAATTTTTGTCGCAGTGTTTTTTTCATTGTGCTTGTGGAACATGATTAATATGTGGAGTTTAACGTCCCAAAACCACCATATGATTATGAGAGACGCCGTAGTGGAGAGCTGCGGAAATTTTGACCACCTGGGGTTCTTCACCTGCTTGTGGAACAATTTTGAAACAATATTTTGTAAACTGCGTCTCTGCCTCTTGCCGACATTTCTTTCCGTAGCGAAGAGTGCGTGTACTGGAGTGAAGAATATGAATTCCTGAGTTGCACTAAGGGGAGAGAATTAAGTTGGGAAGGTAGAGTTTCAAATCCTTGTCTTTAATAACCCAGGCAGAGACCTGAGATCTTGAAGAGCACCCAGTGTAGCATACAGCAAGTGCTGGCCCTTGTAGGTTCACTCATTCTGAAAGGGTTACCTTGACGATGTTTAGACACTAAAAGTCCAGAAAATCATGAGCACTCATGGCAAATTAAAGGGGCCCGGCAACACTTTTTGAGCTTGGTCAGAAAACGCTGCCAATCGGTAGAAGAAACTCCTGACAACACTCAAGCCAAATATTGTAGCGCAGCACGTGGCCTGGAATTCGCAATAAATGATCAAATTCTGCTAAAAATTGCTTTGTTTTCTCTCGACAAATGACGGAAGATGCTCAAAAATCGCTCGCAAAAAGCCCCTCTATCAGCCATTGGCTTATTAGAACATGGCGCTCTCGGTCGTGACAGAGATTGCCACGGGTGGCCCCGACTTGTCCCTGTGTGTGTGTGTGTGATCACAAGAAGCCGCGCATTCTAAGAAAAAAAAAAAAAAAAAAAGGTGCTCGAGGTGGCGAGGCGTGGGTGACGTATTTTCTTTGCCCCTGCCATTCCTCCTTGCTTAGCTTCCAGCGCTTTTTGTCAGGATGATGTTGTAGGCCCGTGTACTCAGATTTGGGTGCACGTTAAAGAACCTCAGGTGGTCGAAATTTCCAGAGCCCTCCACTACGGCGTCTCTCATAATCATATGGTGGTTTTGGGACGTTAAACCCCACATATCAATCAATTTTTGTCGGGATGAGAGAAGAGAGAATGCGTTTGCAGCATGTGACAAATATTTGCAACTCCACTCGCACTGGATGGGTTCCTAAATTTTTTGTGGCGCTGAGTTCATGAGGCAATAAGCTCTTCCAGTGAATTTATTCCATGGTTACTTGAAGAAGTGTTTTAGGGTGAATTTTTTGTCCTGACTCTGTTGCTCTGTTTAAGTCGTCCTGAAACATTTTTTCAAGTAATGACCTAATGACCTCGGTATCAGTTTATTGCCTCATAAATTGTTAACAAAAATTTTAAAATCCTTCACAAACGAGTTGCAGGGATTTCTCAGGCGCTTGCAGCGCTTCCTCTTTTCTCTTCATGACGAGCATGCTGAAAGCTACACAGGCATAGCCTTACAAGGAGGAGAGGTGCTATGTCAACGTATATTGTGTGTTCACTCCTGGTGAGGTTATGGTGCATGCTGCTGTTGCTACTGTGCAATTATAGCATATTATAGATGGTAACAGTGCCCCGTGGCAAGAAGCACTTCCAATTAAAATGCTACTCTTGGTTTATGTCGGCTTTCGACCGATAGCAGCAACACGCTCTAATAAAAAAGTATAGCAGATGCAGGTAGCCTTGACGAGACCAAGGAAGGGCATTTGTACGAGGAGAAAATGCTTGAGAAGGCACTAACTTTGTGCTCTGCTTGCAATTTGTGTGCACTGCACACACCTGCCAATTCTGACAGAGAAGTTTGTAGCAGTGTTTGGTGCTGGTAGAATGCGTTTCTTTGCCGAGCATAATGGGTGGTTAAGGTCTCTGAAAGGTTGTGGGTGATTCTAGCCAACTTTTGGATGAAGTGAATGCTTTATTGAGGTCAAGAGGAATTTTGTGTCAATGAGATTCTGCCATAGTCTCGAGCCATTCTTTGGCAGGATGCAGTAGTCTTGCACTAAATGCATGGTTTCCTTTAGCACCGTGCCGTGGCAGCACTGCAGAGATCTGGGAGTAGAGTATGGAGAAGACACTTCGAATCTTCTATGGGCACTGTGCTAATGCTCGGGACTTCAATGCTGCCGATAACTCAAAGAACGTTTTCTACCCTTTTGCCCACATGTCATTCCTTTGTAATATGGCAGAGTACACAGAGCGCCAGGTGTCTTTCTTTGTAACTCTGATTTGTTGATAAACTGAATGCGGATAGATGTCTGTGCACGAAATACTGTTATAGCAATGCATTGTGATGCAAACGGTGTGTTCAATAAAAACCACCTTTGTGGCATGGCACTGTTATGCCCAGGGGTCTCAAAAATGTAGCCGGTGGATGCCTCGCTAACGGCTCATCGCGCACGAGCTTGTCTTTGCCCTGTATTTTTTCTCAGTAAATTTGTTCATGACCTACATGAATGCAATTGGTCTCAACGATTCTTTTCTTGAGACGCCCCACGAGTTGACAATACTGTTGCATAACAGTAGAACAAAAACCCCGCATATCAAACTCACCATCCAGATTGCAGTCGTTCTGGAGATCATCACTGATGTGTTTCTCGGAACCTTGGATCAAACCCTCTTCAAATATGACATATAGGAAATGCCTGTTTTCAAATTGCAATGTTAGCTGACAATTTGTTAAAAATATAATAACCCCCCCTTTCCTTCCACCCCCCTTCAAACTCCTTTACTGTCCCGGCCCTCGCGGGACTAAATTTCGTGACTGTGGTCCGACAGCTGAAATGAGTTTGAGCTCCTGGTTTAGACGATTCCAACAAGTCCTAGAAGAGCTGGTCTATTGTGTACATCAAATATAATTTATAAACCCAAGCACATGGGCAGATGGAGAGACTGAATTGCGAAACATTATCCGAACAAGATGTCAGTGGAGCAGATACATCTCATCCCACCGAACCACTGTTTGGTACAAATTTGGGTGCTGTTTACAGAATTACTATCTACTAATACAACATTTTGTAATGTGCATATTAAAATGATTGAGCAGTTTATTTTTGACACATGAGAACTAGCTGCACAGCGGGCTATGAATGAGGGATGCCTTGTGGGGAGGGGTCAATCAAGCATGACCCCTTGGTCGAGGTGCGCACTAGAGTCGAACTGCACGCTTGGTTCACATACCGCCCTCATGGGCATGCAGCCACTGCAGCTGGGGGATGGAACACGCAACTTTGCATCGAGTGTCGCTCTTCTACACCAGCCACAGTTGGAGTAGGGCAGGTGACTAAAAACACGTTGGGTCATATAGCAGACACCTTTCAGTTGACCCTTCGGTGGATGGAATCAGTCTCGCTTCTTGCTGAGATTGAGCGATGGGACTTTTTTTTTTCGTGAAGGGATGAGCAATGGGCAAGGCACTCTTGCTAAGGTACGGAGTAAGTCCACTATTTCTTTGTAGCCTTGTCAGTGCACTACACGCTTGAGCAGAGCAGTTCTTGCCGCCACAAGCATCTTGAAGGCTTCTTCGCAACCAGGTGCCGTGCTCTTGTCTGGATGCAGTAGGACTGCCAGGCGCCGATAAGACCGATTGATGTCGTCCCTGCAAAGACCGGGAATTATGATAGTGCTTCCAGCATCGCACTAAAGTAGCGCCGTTTTTTTACTTGTAATTATTAAAGCTGAAAAAAACAAAAAGAATTCACCACTGTTTTGATTCCCGCATGATCACTAACCTTTGAACACCTGATTGCAAAGATATGCTTGCTGTGGGATGGAGTGGTGTATAAATTGTGTTCACAAGAGGCTTTCCTCACTCGACACAGGGAATAACCAAATGGAACATCCGTAGTGAAATTGTGGCGGGTCCCAAGTGGAATGTATTCTAAGGAGGAAGAAAATTCTGCCAGCTCCGCTTGATGAACACTAGCGAAACGGCGAAACTGGTATCCTACAAAGAAGCCTTCGTTTAGCCAACTGTTTAAGCTGGGTGAATTAAATAGGGTTGAATGAAGAGGGTGGAGTGGTCGGCGTAGTGGTGAGTTCCAGGAGTAGAAAGTAGTAGAAGCAGCGGGAGCAATGGTACATATCCCCTACCACCATAGGTCGGCAAACTCGCTCGTGAGTCGACTCACTCGGACTCGCATCGAGTCATGAGCATGAGTCTCAGTGAGTCCGGGTGAGTAATATTTTCGTGAATCTGAGTCCAAGTGAGTCCTGTTGAAGAAAACTTTGTGAGTGGGTGCGAGCGAGTTCGGCTCTGGAATGTTTTGGCGAGTCTGAGTCGGGGTGAATCCAAAAGGCAAAATATATTTCTTTAGCCAGTCGGAGTTAGCTTGATTTTCTTTTGCTGACCAAAGGTCCTACCAAGTCATCTTCAGCACTACTATCAGCCTTACCTGGATTCACGTTTATACTCGCATCTACTTGCAGGGATTCTAAAGCAGTGTCGTTCATGCACCATTTTGATATATGTATTATAAGAATATTAATTATGTAGGAGGGTGCCTTGACCTCCCCTAACCAACTTTTCCAGGAAATTTCTTGGTTATATCTTATGGTGTCATCTCTACCAAAAAAATATAGCCTTACTGGTTTGCAAGCACTCGGAACTGGATTTCGAAGCTGCTGCGTCAAACAGCACTAAAAAGAGCACCGGTTACGTGAGATATTGGTGTTAAAGAGCATCGACACCACGGTCGAAAAAGCTAATTCTAGGCTGACGGACTCGTGAGCTCACTTATCGGACTCAGGTTGGGCCACGAGTCCGAGTCCGGGTGAGTAATATTTTGGCGAGTTTGAGTCCGAGTGAGTCTGACTGGAGAAAATTTTCGTGAGTTTGAGTCCGAGAGAGTCTGGCTGAGCAAAATTTTCACGAGTCTGAGCCAGAGTGAGTCCAAAGCTCGAAATATTATTTTCTGAGCGAGTCTGAGTGTGAACTTGACAAGTTTTGCCAACCTATGCCCACCATGATCTACAATAGTCCTGGGCATGAAAACCTCAACCACGAACAGCTTCACTGTTAAAAAGTTCTCATCCACTTTTTAGGTTTGGGTGAAGAGACATCTTTGTAGGAAGCACAAAACTAAACACCGACATACACAAGGAGGACGAGGCACAAGCGTTTATGTTTTGTCCATCTTTTGTACGTTGACGTTAAATTTTGCGGTTCCTACATATGTAGATGGATCTTTACCAAGCCCGACATCATTGTTTATTGTTGAAGGGAGGTATATATAACGTGTTAGGTACACCTAAACAAACTGCTGCTAAAAAGGGGTAGCTGCTACCCTGATGTATGCAAGTCCGCTCTTAAAATGTTGCCTCCAGTGACATTGCCCACTGAATGATTCTTGATCACTTGAAGCTGCCATCTGTTCTTGAACTTAAGTCTTCTTTGGTTCTGGGATGAAACTAATACATCCCAGCAAGTCTGATAGTAAATCCTAACACCAGTGTTCAGAAAAAGGTAGTATTTTACCAAAAAAACAACTCTTAATTTACTGATAAGCTTGGCTTTCAATTATAGTCACGCAAAAACACAAGGTGACATCAGGTGGCACGGCACTTTGGCAGAGGTGAGGGACAGTTTTGTTGTGTTTTGTTGTTGTAGCTTATAACTTATGCCAAGCTCTCAATGTCATGTAGTGTAGGTCATTAGAAGGAACTTCTTGCCAACTTCAGATGTTCTCATCAAAATGTGTGTATGTGCATGTTGCACAGTGTTGGTCAAATGTAAGGGTTCCTTTCTGAATCTTGCAAGTCACTCAAAAGAGTCTGGCACCTTCCGAGGCCTGTCATGCCACCCCCAAAAGGTAATAGTCTGCATATGCATTTCCTTTGTTTTTAGAATGTGCAGCCGGTACTGTCGGGGTCACGAAGGACACGCGTGTCGTTTGCATAACATAGTCCGCTTGACGTAAGTTCTGGTAGAGGATGAGAATTTTGAGAAATTAGATGCAGACAGGACCTGTTACAATTATTCTGGAACAAGATAGGCTCCACAAAGTATAAAACTTCTCTAAAGTTGGCTTGCCACTTACTTGGATGCTCTCTGGTCAAGTCCAAGCTTCTCGTACTCTGACCGTGACCATCGTACTTGATGGACTGCTTGCAGTTCCTCTTTACTGTAGTTGCAAGAAGACCACAACGCTATGGGGTCCCTTCCTGTTTCTTGTACTTTGAGAACTTGCATCAGCAGGCTCTTTAGGACCAACAGTGGGAAGTTTCTGTCACCAACACATACTGACATCTAGTTCTGGTCTCTGTTAACATGCACAGGCGTTCTTGCTAGCTCTGAATTTATGCTGTAGCTGTGCCTCACCTCAGCAGGTTTCACATTTTCAAGTTCTACCAATAAAACTGTAAAACCTACATTCTATGGCAGAGTAACTGCAAAAAAAAAAAAAAAAGCTATGATCTGATATATGAATTGAAAGAAATATCATTTCTGCATTCTTCTTCACTTGGAGCCTCATAAAGAGAAGATAACATGGAAAGTTCCGATACTGGAAATAAATTTGGCCACTGGCTTGAGGGCATGGTTACTGCTTTTTGAAGCAAGGTCTACATAGATAACATTGATGAAACTGATTTAGACATTTAGCAAGCAGGATAAGACAAGGGAACAAATAAATTGTGATTACTATAGCCACACATGATAAACACAATTGTGCCATTAATGAAAAAGATAGGGTAGACATAGTGAGAAAATGCTGGATATGTGTGCATGCATACATACCTGGAACATTTCACGGATGCCGATGCCATTCAAGGCCGAGACGACGAAATGGGAGAATTTGTGCATGTCTACCCATCTTTCCACATCCTTGTTTTGTACACGTGCCCTTCTGTCACTCTGAATGTAAATAAAGAAGGAAAATGATCTTTACACTCACTGTTCGACCCCGCAAGCTGCTGCTTTAGAGTGAACACTTCTTTTACGCTGTTCAGTATTTTCCCGTTACCTTGTTTCCGCACACAACACAGACCACCGAGGTGTTGTCCATGCCTTCTGCCATCTCGTGAAGCCATCGCTCGAGTGCCTCGGCACGCTCTCCAGAGCTTGAACTGTCGCTGATGTCATACACAAGGAGAACCGCGTCAATGTTTGAGTAGAATTCCGTACGTACCTACGACAAATCGAAATCGTAGGAATTGGCGGGGTGCTTTTTCTAATGGTAGGCATACTGGCACTTACTATTTTGAACACTGGGTGTCCAGAAAGGTCGAATATGTTGGCCATAATTTCTATGCCTTCAACAGAAACCCTGTGTCAATGAAGAAGAAAAAAGAAACTTGGAACACGAAATTGTGCACCATTGCTTGCTGTTTCTTTACGTACTTTGTTTTCCCGTAGTCTACTCCTATTGTAGCGTGGTATTTCACAGAAAATCTTCCTTCGCAATACCGCTTGATTATGCTGGTCTGTAAATATTTCGTACATTTGTCAATAGAGGTTGACACTATGGTTTCTCCAGCTTCCTTAAACACTGTGATATCAACCAAATTGACGAGCACCTACGTTAGAATGAAAACACATTTTTCATTCGATATGTCTCTTGCCGTAGCTCAGAAACGATTGTTTATAACGAGCAGGCCAGCGCGAGCACAACACGGCACATCACCACATATATCTATATTTCCTGTCCTGAAATTTTTTTGCCGGCGCGTTCAATTCTCAATCCACACCACACTTGTACTTTGTAAACGTGCGTTTTTGAGTGTATTCAGTACCTTTCCGGCTTCTACGTTTCCGACCGTAATGATTCTGACGTGCCGAGGCCGCTTTATCCTGCTCTCTATATCCATCGCTCGCTTCAGCCGAAACACTCACGAGGCCCGCGCGGATGCTTGGAATATCTGACCCTCTCCTCGTGGAATTACGAGAACATCGAAAACGGTTTCAGCAAGGCATGCACCCAGGGTCAGCTTAAAATAGACCGCACAACCGCGCCATGCACGCCACCTCCGCGGCAGTTCGCTGTACCCGCTGCTAGTGCATAAAATTATGAAGTGCGTGAGTTTCCCTTTGGTGGCAATTATTCGCATATGTGCATACCTCGTCGACGACGTCGATGTTTCGGCAACGGGACAATTTAGCGCGTCACGCAGAAAACTGCGCTGACGCATTCCGCTCGGCCGTCCAGTTTCGGTTTCGCTTCTTCCGACATTTTTATTTTCATAACTGGTTTTTGTGGCGCTGATGAACACACTAATTCAAGGTGCAACTGCAACCATAACTCCACTTATTGGTTTTAAGTCTACAAAATGGCGACTTCCTAGCTTGCGCGTTAGCATGTGTTTTAGAACCGGTAACCCTTCAAGTTCTGCTATTACGATAATCGCTCACAGGTGAAAAGACTTGAAGTTTGAAAAGCCCTCTTTATGTCCGATCTTGCAATTTGATCGAACATGTTCGCTGCGTGCCGGAATTCGTTCCTGTACTCGCCGAAGCTCTCGGTGAACTCCCTTCGTTACTGCTCCGGCACCTCGTCGGAAGCGACATACGGCGTTGTTGCGACGACAAGTGCCAGTGTGAGGACACTTACCAAAGAAGAGATCGACAAAAAGCGTGACGTGTCCCGCATCGTCCCGCGAAAGTACTCCCGGGGCGTCAAGCTGGAGTACACTTTTCCCGAGTTCGAGTACGAATATAGGATCTCCTACATGCGCAAGGACTACGCCAAGTTCGGTCGCGCCACCGGCATCAATCCAGGCTTGATGTGGCCTTCCAAGGAAGAACTCCGGGACCTGGTACACATCGAGAAGAAATTTTACCCTACGCTCCAAGAGCTGTGGGACCAAGACCGTGCCAAGCATAAGGCCGAGACGGAGGAGCGTCGTCAGAGGGAAGAGGAGATTGAGAAAAACATGGCGAAGTTGGCTGACGCGAGGATCGCCATGCTCGAGCGAGACGTTAAGAAGAAGGCCAAGGCCGAGGAAGAGCGACGGAATCGTGAACAGATGATACTGGAAGTCCGCGAGTACATCGGCTACAACGTGGAGCCTTCCGATCCCAAGTTCAAAGAGGTGATGGCGATGAAGGAAGAAGAGAGAAAACAAGCGGCCAAGGAGGCCCGCAAGAAGGCCAAACAGGAAAAAATGTTAGCCAAACTCATGGCTGTGGGAGCTACGGACAGTACCGAGGATAAGGCTGTCTCGGAGAAGGACGACACGACGCAGGGAAGCGAGCCTGTCGAGAAGGGAGACTCGTAGGATTGTTACGCTGTGGTGGTAGATTAATAAAGTGCTATCAACAATTAACTTATTAGTGCCGTCTCATGTATGTGCAGTTTTGAAAAGCGAGAACTTGACGATGAAACTTCATTGATGAGAGGGAGACAGGAAAGACACTTATGTCAACGTAGCTTTATTCCCAAGTTTTCGATGTTCAAAACCACACATCACACCACTGGCCCAAGGCTTACACTTCTTCTCAGGCTTATTACTTATTGTGCAGCTGGGCAGGGGATCTCTTTCAAATTCATGTAGCAGCTGCCTGTGGAATCTTGCGCTGTTATGTCACAACCAGTTTAGATTGACTTTGAGATTTTTATACACGAGAATAAAATTATGTTTGTGGTTGAAAATGAAGGAGTTAAGTACGTGAAGGTGTTGTTAACTCTGGAATGTTGTCAAACGGTGCTGATGCTAAACCTTGGCCACAAGAGACTTGTGTAAAAGTGCGGCAGTGTGTTGAAAGGATATGTAAATGACGTGGGTGGCATAACTTCAGTTATATTCAGGGCTGAAACAGAGGAGAGCGGGTCTAGCAGTAACATGTTGGTATAAAAAACAGCAGGGTGTAGCTAATGCTGGTAAAAATAACCAAATGTTTCATTAGGTGCTCATGCACTGTACTAATAAAGACGATGGAGGCTCGTAAATTGGTGTGTCCATTGGACACATCAACGCTGAGCTCCTGGCGACGTTATGTCTAAGGTAAAAGTGAAAAAAAGAAAAATTGCATAGGCTTGAATTGAAAACACATGGATCACTCAGTGAAAACATTAAGGATGAAAATAGCTCTGTTGTACACATTACTGGTACAATATAGTATCAAGCTGACATACGAGCACCGTGCCATGAAAAAGCAATACATTTTTCTAAGTATCAAGCACAGGCTTAAATCATATGAAATGGCTTGTATACAACTGCTAACCAAACGAGTGTGATGCATTGGGACAATTTCATATTGCAAGGCTGTGCTAAATGACTAAATTATTTTGGAGATGTTATGGTTTCTAAAGCTGTTTTCCCAATTCTACTTTCTTCTCTTGCTAACAAAAAGCATTAACTTTCTGACTGCCTGTATTACAAATGGCAGAACAGATGCTTTATAATGCTGGTGTTCTTCAGAAGAGATGCGATTATACGACAGACTACGGTGTGATTGTTGCTAAATGCGAGACTGTTTGTGCTGCTGTTTTTTCTTAACTGTTCTGTACTTATTTTACCCATTTCACGAGTACACTGTAGACGCTAATGCAGAGATGGAAGTGCTGTTCCAATTGCTCCAAAAGAGAATTGATGCTCCATGCTGCTCCAAACAGTAATTTGGGTTAGTAATTGCTCCAAACCTGCTCCGAAATAACACTGGAAGAATGAGAATGACTAACTTTTACTGATTGACCAACTCATAAGTCCTAAAGAAACTGAGAGTAATCTGTGTACTATCATCCCAGTGTGCTACTAGTGAGCGGCATTGTTTGCTCTGATGACATTTGTGTGACAAGAACTGGCATATTATACATATAGCTGATGTGGCTGTTTTTTCTTTCTTAGCTAGACATGCAGGGTAATGTGGTGAAATGTTCAAATGAGCAGGATTGCATTTATCTCATACCAATCATCTACTGCTTATTTCGCAACAGTTTTATGGGACCTTGGTTACCCCTAAAATGTGGCACTCGGCTTTTATGGTTTGATTTGATTTGTGCCATAAATACTAGTATTTTAAATTGTAGCTCATTTGCAGCGCATATTTGATGACCTGTCATTGCTACATGATATTTACTTATTTTTTAATCGTACTGCAGCCTTGATAGGCTATTGCAGGAGTGGATACAGAATACAAAACAAATTGCAATACAAGGCAAGAGGTACAGAGGATGAAAATAGATTGTTATCTTTTAAAGATATTTCATAAGAAATATTAATATTTACGAGATGCTTCGACAATGTTCTGAACTCTAATTAATTTCTGGTAAATTTAAAATTTTCTCCTAAAACACAAATAACTGCTCTAAACTGGCATTTTTTCTGCTCTGAAAACTCTTAAGGCTGCTTCGAAGTATGCTCCAAAAAGTAAGAAGACACTTCCATCACTGCCAATGTATTTCCTCTCTCACTGGACATCTGTATTGGTTCCTGGCATCAAGTTTCGTTGCGTTTTACCAAAAGACAACATAATTGATGCAAACTTTACACCTCGCGTGATGGCCACTTGTCTTATCTTCGTGAGGTGCAGTTTGAAGAACTAGTCTGAAACGCAGCACATGAGAAATATTGAAGCTTGTGCTATGTAGCTGTGCGGCTCGATCAGGATGTGCTCATGCTTCCATAACACATTTTTCGCAGCTTATTTGCCAACACCCCTCTAACAACACATAGAAAAGATTGAGGATATAGTTTCAGCATTAGCAACAGTACACCAGACAAAATAACGTTCCCTTATCTGCTTCTAAGGCTGTTCTATAAAATCGTATCAAGCCTCAGTTCTTGCTTTATCATGGCTTTGGTGCCAAACAGCAGTTCCACAACAGCAGACAATCAATCAGGCTATATGTACATTGAATTTGAAAGCTGTGTTTTCAAGTACCTTGCACAACCGATACGAAGAATTATGAGCTGTTATGCTGGAAATAGTGCAGCAATTGGAAACAACAGACCTTACTGCATTTTATGTTTTTCAAGCATGTTCAGGTGCTGTCATATTTGCAGCTTAACTACAAGTAATGTCCAGAGTTTGAATAGTCTGATATTTGATGCTTTCAGACTAGGAGAGTGTCCTTTTAATACATAATGTTTTAAGCGGTCTTTCATGCTTTGAATTGCTTGCTGTATTGAACTTTCTTCATATCTCGATAGTTCACAATACCAATGTTTGTGAGCAAAGGCACACTTTTATTTCTTATCCTTCGCAGACAGAAGTGGACACATAATTTTTTATAGATTCATGCATATAAACAGCAACCAAGACAACTGATGGAGTGATGAAGACATGGTTTTGTTTACTGAATACAGGTGAACAGTGAACAGCAGGACTTGGGAACTTGGTAGACTTCAGTCATCGGACACACCGTACTTCTTTTTGACTCTGTCAATTTCTTCCTTTTTCTTGTCTTGGTCCACTCGTTTGAAAGCCTGCAACAGAGGGAGGAATAGGAGGCACCCTCCTTTCAGCATTTATCTTCGTGTGCCACATACACAAATTGAGCATGGACCAAAGCCTTTCTGAGCAATTACAGATAGATTTAGTGCGAACAAGTGGTTGCAATAATTGTAGTATTTCTAAGAGAATGCAAATTACTTCACACAATGCCATAAATGTATAAGCTCTTCCAGGTTGCAATAATTTTGTGCTGCTTTGAAGGAAGAGACTATTTGGAGTCAAATTTTATATTGAAATACACTCTTACATTGTCCAAAAAAAAAAAGTGACAAGCACAAATGAAGCGGTGAAAAAGTGCCCTCACCTTGGTAGGCTGGTAGTACAGGACGACAAGGTAGCGGTTGCAGACGTTGAAGCCAGACAGATGATCGCAGGCATTTTTGGCATCAAAGATGTCTTCATAAACGACAAAAGCTGTGCCACGGGTCTCGGGTGTATTTCCACTGCATGAAAAAAAAAACAAAAAAAAAACGAATACGTGTAACAGTCTGCGGAGCTCGAACGCAACATATTTAACGGAGTAATGTGATGATTCTGACCTAAACCAGACGACTAACTTTCCCGCGTTTCTACGTTTTAGAGGACAGCATGATTAAAAGCACTTTCGTTATCAATGTAACAAGCTTTATGGAATTCTAAAGAAGTGTTCAGACTTCATCAGTGGATTTGTAAACAAGAATAATTACGCTGAGTTTTAACATTGAGTTTAACTAAACTCCCCAGGCCTTCAACACTGGGAGGGATTGCTTATAAAGGTGATGCCAGCTCGTTCGTTCTTACAATTTAGAACTGTGCTGATTTCAACACCGATAGACAACTACCTAGACAGGCATTTCGGAACATTATTTGGTAGTGCGAATGCTAAATAAAATATTAAGACCAATGAAACGTTTGTCTTGCTTACAGAAAAAAAAAAAAAACGTTTTCGTGTCACAGATTATAGGGTACGAACTGCGTACGCAATGTTGATCACAACAGCTGTCCCGATCACGAATTTACTATGTCATCGCTGCATTCATTGAATTGCGCTTTCAAAGACGCGGTAAAAGGAGTAGCTATCAAACTCTTCATAATGTGACGACCAAATGGAATGGGTAAAACTACAATGGCAACACTTACACTCTGATCTGCCTGATGGCTCCGTACTTGCCAAAGATGTCGTACATTTCCTCCCCCGAGATCTTGTACGGGAGATTTCTGACGTACAATATTCTGTTCACCTCTGGCGGCAGCCGAACCTGTGAGCGAAAAAGCAAGGAATCGGAAAAATTCGTGACTACTTAGACGCAAAACACTCGGGCACTTAGGCAGTTGACAGCACATCTGCGGATAATGTAGGATAATGTACGAACGCGCACAATTGACATGTAATAAAGGTCCTTATATTCGAAACAGCAGACACATATATACTAGATACAAGAAAAACATCGCAGAAATGTAGAAACTTACACTAGTTTTCCTTTGCATCGCCATGATTGCGTTTTGTTGTGACTGGCTGCGCAGATCAGCTTGACGGGACGGCTTGACCTGGTTTGGCTGTTTACAAAGTCGACGCAGTGCGTTGTTACAATAATAACTTTTAATAACAAACAAAACTAAAAAAATAATAATAATAAATGTTTTAAATAAACTTAATTTACACTGATTTTGTCATTCACTTGTTTAAAGCCCAACAAGTTTCATTTGCGGCTGGTACGAAGTCGGCGCAAGCCGTCCTGGTAGCCGTCGTGAGTACGCTTCGTTTGGCATTGCGAGGGTGTTGTAGGCAGCAGCGGAGCTTTACGTCGGCGTAAACAAATCCGCACAAGAATCGTGTCTCCGGCGCTTGACAACTGCACCTGGGTCTATGTCAACTACCCCAAGAGAAGAACGGAAGGCGTTCACGATGTCGGGGAGTGGTAAGTGCAACCTGCCGAGCATTTGCTTTTAAACAACGGGTCGTCGTGTAGGCTTAGGTATCAGCTGCTCCGCCGGTCGAGTTGGCATTGCCCCCACGTCGAAGAAAGCTAAGCAGCTGTTACGTTTCGCTCGTTCCTCGATAGAATCACTCGACGCTGTGAGTCACCGTTTTGTCGAAAAAACAACCAAAGAGGCATGCGCTGCATGAAAGCACCCCGAGAGACGGAGAAATTCGTGTCGCGCTTAGGGGAGGCGCACTGCTAAAAAATCGATAAATTCCGCAGTAGCGGACCCGTGTGGTGGTACTGCACCGTTTTCACAACCGCTACTGCCGCTCTTGCACGTACAGCTAATCGTAGCTCCTTTTCTAAATTCACGTGCTTCACTTTGCTGCATGCTGTAGCACCTGTGCGGCGTCAGCATAATGAGCATTGCACGGGCTTCCCACTTCTTGTTATTTTGATTCCGTGGTTCGCATACGTGCTCTGTGCAACAACCGCGCTACTCCCACCGTGACTGTCACAAAGTCTAAATTTCGGACGTATGGCAAGTTAGGACACCAGCATTTGTACAATCGAGTAGAATCATTGCGCGACAACCCGACGGTGTGCACTGCGACCGTAGGCATTGTTGAGCAATGACTGCTGCCGTCGACTACTCGGTCGTTCGCTCCCAGAGCCGCGCACAAAAGGAACCTGTTTGCATGAGGTAGTTCCGTTGCAGCCTAAATGTGCGATCGGATTTCGTACTCGTATTCGACGCGTTTCATTCTTTACGGACCTGGTTTAGTTTTTCTTTTTATTCGTTTTCCGCCGTCCCCCGTGTGGGCGGGTCTGCGCAAAACGGGAGCGGCTGGGGAAACGGGCTTCGGATGAGAATTTAATTTCGCCGACTGCAGCTGTAGTGAAATGAACTACGGGATCTCTTATCCAATGCCGTGGTTGCCGGCGAGTGATGCGAGCGATAATATAAAAGCCTTCCTTTGAAAGCAGCCTCGTGTCCGGTAGCATTCTGTGCTTGCTTTGCGGAAATCGAGAACTCTTCACTACACTTGCGGAAGGCTTTTGAGTGTTAACGGTTAAGTAAAGGACCGACTTTTGCTTGCATATCTGGGGTTTTTCCCATCGCAATAAGCGAGTTCTTAGGGTCATTGACAGATACCGTAGATAGCTATTAAGTTGCTTTCGACCTACTTATCAATACTTGTTCTCGAGTCCCATTGTCATTGTGACCTTTACGTGACAAGCACTAGATTGGTGAACTTATTGAAATTCTAGACCCATTTAATAATGTGAAAATACTTATGAACTGAAAGTACGTGTGAAAAGTACATGGAAAAACGTAATTGGGGACCTACCTGAAAATAAGCACATTTTTTTCTTATGGTAACGACTGTTAAAATGAATTGCAGTAGTGAAGCAGCTTTCAGAATGTGATTATTGTTCTGATTTACACATTTTTGAGGAATTGTGCTGGTATTAATTCTTACAAAATGCGTGACTTTACTGGCAGCATTTTTTTTTTGTGGGCGTAATGTGCCCTATATATTGACGTAACGGAATTTCAATTTGCTTTCTTAATTTCCGCCGCCTTCTGCCCTCGTTTGATCGCACATGACCGTGAATGTTTCAGGAAATGCTTGCTTCAAATGGTGCGCGGAAACGGACATCTGTCCTCTAACGAACCAGACAATTGCGAAATTTGGAGATTCCCCTTGTTATGCCGCCATATTTTCTCTCTGAAGCAATCTGTTCGCGAAAGTTTTTTTCTCGCTGAAGCAATCTGTTTGCGACAGTTTTAGGTCAGTGATAGTGTTTCAAAAAAAATAATAAAAAGCTTCCACCCTACCATTTGGCTCGACTTCCTCAAGATTTCTTTTGAAAGGTTGCCTTGCCGTGGCAGTAAGTGTTGTGAAAAGAGTATCATATTACATAAAAAAAAGAAAAAAATTGTCTAGATGATAACACTATGATTATGTGCAGCGCCTCACTTTTTCTCGTGTGCGAGTCTGTTCATGTATTTGTCACATATCCAAGTTTTCAGTAATGTTGACACGTGCAGCGTTGCATTGCATTAGACTAGCTCGTTAGGCTATGCCTGGTAGAGGCACGATGGAGTTAGTGGGCCCGGAAAGAACAATGCAGCTACATCATGAACTTGCAGGAAGAAATAATCTGTTGAGCCGGTAGTCATCATCATCAGCCTGACTATACGCCCACTGCTGGGCAAAGGCCTCTCCCACGTTCCACCAATCAAGCCAGTTCTGTGCTTTCTGTAGCTTAGTGGAAATCCGAACATATTTTATAAACATTTAGCGGCAGCTGTGAAGGGCGAATGCGAAAGTGGTGCTCATAAATAGGGTGTTAACACTTTCGTCAGAAGTATGCCTGGTGGGAAATTGTGTGACTGTGTACACTTTACGCGCGTATGCATAATGCACACGACATACGTACACTTAAGCACGTGCAGCATTTTAACTGCAGTTGTTTCGCGCAAGTCTTGCGTGCCAGCGGTCCCAATATGCGAACACTACTCAGAAAAGATAAGTGCTACACAAAAGAAAGCGGACGGACAAGATGTATCGCCTCATGTGGTAACGTGCGTTCTAAAACACCTGCCCACGACAGAGAGGCCAGCGAATACACTGACCGGGCAAACTGTCTGAACTCGGCTTGGGAAACTGACAGGCGTCTATTTTCGCCTTGCGGCTGTTGACGCTTCGAGGAACTTTGTGTCAGACTGGCGGTGCTTCTGGCGAGCGGCTATTGGATTGCGGCCAGAGGAAGTGGAACGCCGTCGCGATGCTTGGATTGTTGATGGCCGAGAGTTGCGTTTGGTCGCGATCTTATAAACAGTTTTGGAAAGCTAAGTCGTTCGCCTTTCCTAGCGTGATTGGCCGGAGTCTTGCTTGCGTCAGCTGAAGAGCGACTCGTACCAACCGTGGGAGGACGAGCGCTTTCCAAAACATTGCTAAAGCCTCCGCGTGAGGTCGCCACGACCTTCAGTTCATTATTCGCTTTATCCCGAAAGAGTCGCTACGCAGCCGTAAAGCCGAAGTGAAGCCAGTGGGTATGGGGCTTTAGGTTAGGTTTTGCGGTAATGAGGAATAATGATGAACGGTAAAATGTTCTTCTGGTTAACGCGTATGCGTTTCGCATTTCAAAAAAAGAAATCGCAAAATGAACCGATTCGGTGAGAAAAACGGCGCGATGGTATTGATTACGGTGCTTGGCTGCTGATCCGAAAAAAAAAAAAAAAAAACCCGGGTTTGATCTCTGCCGCGCTGGTCGCATTGCGATGGTAACGAAGGGCTAGGGACCCGTGTGGTTAAACTTAGCTGCACGTTGAAGGACCCCTGGGGCTTGAAAACGGCGCGTGCCCTCCAGATACGGCGTGCCTTATAATTTATGACCATATTGCTGTTCTGAAGTGCAAAAAATCAGCAATTATTATTATTATTATTATTATTATTATTATTATTATTATTATTATTATTATTATTATTATTATTATAGCTTATCGGCAAGCATCATGACAGAATTGGGGCGTATATATGTTGCGTTAGCCTAATAGGAAACACGAGCCTAGAATAGGTAAAAGTGCGTGGTTATGAAAACGCCACCTACCGCGCTTTTGTTTTAATTTAGATTATTTTCCGTCGAAGTCATGCGCGAACGGTGCTGGGAGCCGGTGAAACTTGCTGTGTAATTTTTCGAAACTGGCAGTAATTTCCCTTTACACATATCTGTAACGCTTGTCGACAGCCTTATTATAAATGTTTGCGGCACCCTGTTTCATTCTGTCTCTGTATTATCGCTTTGTGCCTGCGTTATACGCGAACGTCATCGCGTGGTCGTCTCGTCTGGCTACTGTCGTTGCTTCTCGGCGTTTATTTCTTTCTTCTGCGAGCCTTATTGCTTCGTGCTCGACGCTGCATTGCACCAGTCATTGTTAGACTGACCTCTGTCGGCGCCCGTCTCGCTTTTGTTTTTTTTCTCGCTCTTGCAAACATTTTCGGCGTGACGCACTCCTCTGGAACGTCGTCGCCTGAATGACTCATTTTCTATTGGCTCACGCTCGCGCGCAGTTTAAGCGAGCGGGCTACCGTGCAGCTGCGCTCTTCACGTATTCGCGGTGCTTTTACACTTTGCAAAAGGCAAGGTTTTCCGGCAAGTTATCCACGGGCCTGTAACCAACGTTTTTAGATAGCTTCTAGAAATAGAAAGTATAGCTTCTAGAAATAGAAAGATAGCTTCTAGAAATAGAAATAGAAAGATAAGTTCTAGATAGGAAGTATCTAAAAACGTTGCCTGTAACGGTTCGC
This sequence comes from Rhipicephalus microplus, assembly GCF_043290135.1. Lineage (NCBI taxonomy): Eukaryota > Metazoa > Arthropoda > Arachnida > Ixodida > Ixodidae > Rhipicephalus > Rhipicephalus microplus. The sequence continues at coordinate 229,659,267 of NC_134701.1, forward strand.
TTGACTAGCCCCCCCTTTTTTAGGCGGAGAATTTATGCTTTGGTTTCGTTTCGGAATCGGGCGTTGGTGGGTTGCGTTTACGCTTTGAACCTATTCACTCGTGATAGGAGTGCTGTTAAATTCGTCGTGGGAATTATGGGGGTAAAAAAAAAAAACTATCGAACCGATTTCTGTACGTGTAGCTTACGAGGCGGAAAAAAAATCAGTTTCTTTTATTACAGAAACGCATTTAGAAGCGGCGATGTTGACTAAGTTATTTATGAATCTAGATTTAATGACAAGTACCTCTATAACTTACGGACGTACTCTGCGTCGGTATGGTTTCTTGCATATGCGCGAAACCTACTATTACTAGCGTTCACTCGTGTAATTCTCTCTTTTTTGCTTACTAGACACCGCGCTTAGAAGATTACTCTGCATAGGCAAAAAAAAAAAGAAAAGAGGAGGGGTGGGAGACAGAACATAAACTGACGAGACGTATAAAGCTGATGGTCGTGCGTAGCCACAAAAGTATCTGATTAGCGTTGAAATTTGCTAAATATATCACCCGCTCCCAAGCACTCTCACAAAGCGGCTTTCATATAAATTGAGCAAAAAAAAATAAAACTGTCATTGATTGGATGGGGCTATACCCCACGGCGAATGGTCCTTGCGATCTAAAACAGTACAAGCCACATGTAGGTCTGTAGCAGAACGTTGCTAAAACTGATGCAATGAGCACGAAATGAAACGTGTGTTGGTTAAAGTAGTCATTTGTTTTGGAAAGTACGTTTAGTTGGCTGGTGCTTATAGTCGGGCAGCTTTACCCAACGTCGAATAAAGATGGTATCAAATCTCCGGTGAACGAAGTTCTTTTCAATAAGCCGATTGAACTCATCCTGAACTGCCTCGCAATTGTACGGGCGAGCCAGCACTGGGGCGGCTGCCTTCGTGTCGCGTCGTCAATTTCCGTCGCATTGTTTCAGCGCTTCCTGGGCGAGATAGCTGGCGACCCGAATGCAAGTTGAATGCGAATGCGAGATCTCGTTGCGGAGAATCAGTGCGTTCCTTTTCATTCGAAGCTTGCGGCTGTTGGACCAACGCCGCCTATGTTGGGGAGGCCCTCTTTGGACTAACGTGCACATTGTGGGGAAAAGATTTCTCGCTATTCGCAGCTAACTTTCCTATCGAACTCTGTCTTGGATTTATCTGACCGTCGCAGTGTTGTTTGCACAGCAAAAAAATAAGTAAGCAACAGTAGATTGAACAGTACCGACAAGGTTGATTTTCCCTTTTAAATTTGATCTATTCGGCGAAACAGCAGGAACAGGCGCAGACACAACCCAGATGCTCAATGGTGGTATCCAATACCTGTCTCCTAGAGCGTGATGCCTTTAGTGCACGACAGTGGCACGCTTACTTCTTTTGTTGTTCGAAAAAATACAACAATAGACGAAAGGTGCATGTGAACTCACTGCGGTTTTTATTTGTACGCACATGCTGGAACAAACCGGGCAAATAATGCGAAACCTTGCAGCAGTCTTTCACGCTTACCCCTCTTAACCATTCTTGACATCGGTAAAAAGCGGGAGATGCAGCCTCTACAAACGCCACCTTCGTTTCGTTCTCCCGAATCCTGCGCACCTTCGCTTGAACTGTGTTGGCAGCCTAAAATTTTAGGCAGTGCGGGGCTTTCTGACGCTTGACCAAGCCCTCTCCCTATATGGAGAGAGGGCGCGTGGCTAGGCGAAGCTGCGTGCACGCTCTTGGTAGGGAGGGGGCGTGTGCCGTGTGGTCAGGCCTTTAGGCATACATGACTTGCGAACGGCATCACTCCATAGACATTGCGTGAAATGGTAGTGTGTGCACTGGCTGAACAAAGGCGTTGCATGGCTTAACACGTTGGACCCAGATGCACCGCTCTCGCTCTCTCCCTCCTTCTATATTTGAGTTGTACGACGACAAAAACTCCGGGATAAAAATGTCCGTGGGCAGGACGAAAGGCAGGCTTCGAACTTTAATTTTTCGAGACATTGGTCAACGAACGCGTTAGTAATTAGTGACTTATAGCTGCCTTACACATCCATCTGCGCATCCTCAATTTTCCACGACTTTTATTAGAGAGTGGCTCTCGAGCTCGTGGACGTGCATGCGAGTGTGATGGGACTTTACTGTTTACCATTTGCTGGATATCCTCCGTCGTGACGAACAAACAAAAAATAAGAGAGAGAGAGAGAGAAAAAGTGGTGTGGCTTGAGTTGCGCGCGGTGCTGGACCAAGCGTGGAGCCCGTTTCTGCCGCAGAAAACGCACCTTTGGTAATGGCTGTGACGCTTGGATGCGTGCCATGAAGTTTTATTTTGTTTATTGCTGGTCGCTGGGCGTCCTCGTGGCAGAGTGTGCGACCTCGTTCTCGTGCGCACGATTGTTATTTCATTGTAAAAAAAAGGCACGATGAACACCTTGTGTTTATGGAGCGGCCCACAAGAGGTTTTCTTCTCGTCTGTGAAATCAAAACATGCTCAATGCAAGGGCCCGAACCTCTTTTCACGCAAAAGAAGCTTAGGGAAAGCAATTTATTTTTCAAGAAACGGTCAGGGAACCTGGGCAGATGGTGGGCTTCTAAAGTATGGTGCAGATATCTATCAAGAGCTTGGGTATGGTGTGGAGGTAAAGGTCAGGAAAGTTGAAAACTAATTACTGAGTAATTGGAGTTTTATATTGGGGACGAAGAAGCGAGCGATGGAAAGGAAAATGATAGGAGTAATCTTAAGACATAAGAGAGCAGAGTGGGTCAGCAAACTTGCTGGGGTTAAGGATGTCATAGTTCAAATCAAGAAGAAATGGACATGGGCCCGGTACGTAACGCGTAGGTAAGATAACCGCTGGTCGTTAAGGGTGACTGACTGGGATCCCGGATAAGGCAAACGCATGAGGGGGAGACGAAGTTAGGTGGGCCGATGAGGTTAAAAAGTTTGCAGGTATAATTTTGAACACATGCTCTGGCGCTGCTCGGAATTGGCCGGTGTGGCTTCTCGTGGTGAACAGTGGTGGCAGCGAATGGCGCGCTGGCGGACCAACTCAGGGCTGTCCAGAGGGCCCGTCTGGCGGCAGAGGGGCTTGGCCTCTCTGTCTCGACGTGGGAGCAGTCAGCATCAGTCCTAGACTGATCCTCAGGACTTAATAAAGTTCTCCATACCATACAATATAACGTGGAAGAAGAAAGCATAAGATCGGGTGGATTGGCGGAACATGAGAGAGGATTTTGCCTTGCAGTGGGCGCAGTCAGTCTGATGATATACAATTCATCCAGAAGGAAAGCGATAAAAATGACGTTGTTATAGAAAAATTATGAAATTTTTCAGGTACTAGAAAAAGTAGTGGTTGGGGGGGGGGGGGGTCTTGTATGTGAGGTAAGGGATAAGTATATACAATCACGTTTATTTGCAGGTACAGAAATAGAAGTTCACCAATATTTTCCCTATTTTGTTGCGAGAGAGAGACAAATCATTTTTTCTGTGGTTCGTTCCTCGCTCGACCCATGCAACGTGCAAGACGCTTTGGACCTAACGGGTACCACGACCAGGTACCCGTTAGTTAACCGTGTTAACCTCCTAGATGACACGGCGTTTGGTTTCAATGTTCTGAGTTGTACAGGGCAGCTTCTGGGCAATATAAAGGTGATAGCGTGGTGGTCCGGAAACCCGGGGGGGGGGGGGACGACGACCCAAACACAGCCGGTAATCACAATCATTGTCCTCCACATTCGTTGTCCTCCCATGAACTGGCGCTCTTTGGCCATCAAATGGCCCTTGCGCCAAAAAACACCATATATCATCATCATCATCAACACGCTGACGAATACATTTTTCTGTTAGTTCGTTTGTGGCGTGATGTAGAGGAATAGATGGGAGAATTGCTTGTTACGAGCAAGGTCTGCTGGTCTCGCAATACTGCTTTATCCGCCGTGTTCCGTGACCAGCAGGATTCGGTAGGAAAGTTGGCTCTTCTTGTTCCGAACAGACGGACCGCATATTTTTGTTGCGATGGCAGAACTGACTGCCGGAAACATGCGGGGAGTGCGTGGAAGCGCACAGACCACGATATGGATGCGGGTTCATTTCCTGTTCCAGAAGCAGCACGCAAATGTCATGACCGCCATCCTTTTCGCTTAACTATGGCCGAAGCGCGTCATTTAATTGCCTCCGCGACTAAACTGTGCAATAGAGGTTTTTAGTCTGTATGATATTTCGGTAACGCAAAATCGTGGCGTGTTACCGAATAGCGGGTCCCGCAGCTGCAATTACGGCAAGTGGTGTCATCTATAGACGATAGAAGACAACTAAGAAACACTTAATATATGACCGCCGAGATTCCGGTAGCGGCACTCACTAAGCCTGCATGTAGCATCGATTGTTTGAGTAACTTCCGAAAACAGTGCAGAATCCACACAAACACTGTGTTGGTGGTGTTTAAGGACGTGTCTCAAGCAAATAAGAGCATCTATTCGAAGCTAGCGCGCTACAGGCGCGCGACGGCCGCTCTCGTTTTTAAACGCGGGCCACCCTGTGTGTGACGTACCGTGTCGATAACATTGCCTCTCCCAGCAGACGCAGGTAGCGCATGGTTTCATCTAGAAAAATACTTGACGCAAATGAACCGTCATGATTTTTTTTTACTTATTTCATTGCGTTCTCAATGTAGCAAGGTACACTTCTTCCGCTGAGGGTAGAATGGTAGCAGACTTCTAGATCTGTGTTATTGACCCGGGTGTGAACAGGTGTGTGTTTGCGACGGATGGGTACATTGCACTTGCCTTATGAAACATGCGTGCATTGCAGGAAAGTTCAATTTTCAGCACTTGTAGGAAAGTTTAGTTACACCAGCCGCCCGTTCGGCTTCACTACAGCATGGTAGCTTTTGTTACTCGATAAATTTTACTACGACACAATTTTCGTTATTAACAACCAACGTGATTTTCATGGCAGCTCTTGATTGTACACCACACCAGTTTCGCTTCCTTCATGGAGCTTGCTACGGACACATTCTCGCTGACCTTGTCATCTCGGAATCCGCTAGTCGATCATTTCTTCGACTTAGTATCATGAGCGGTGAATGCGCTTACACAAGACGAAGTACACACACACACATACAAAAATAAAGTGCCGATTTAAAAACGCCAGTTCATTCGTCCACGGATAGCTTCGCATAGCTTAGTTATCACTTCATAAGCTGCTGACCAATACCTCGGTAGGCTAACATTATTTAGAACATAACCACCCTTGGAAACCCGTCCGGTTTCTTTCGGTTGCTGATCAATTCCGGCTTCCTACGCCGATCGCATAATGTATGTTCGGCCACGTCGTCCGTCCGCCCGTAGGAAACGGGGAGTCGTCTCGACGGCTGGCCGGCCGCGTTGTCAAGAAGAGGAAGAAGACGAGTTGACGCGACCGAGCGCGGTTCAAAGGCCCGCGCTGACCCGGCTCTTATGATGGGGCCTCTCGTGGCTCTCGGATGGACGGATACGGGAGGGAAGTGGAAGAACCCACACCCGTCGGCTCACTGGCGTAGTCTGCACCGCACAGGGCGCCCGCCGTCCGTGGCCGGGCAATTGCAGCAGAATGTGAGCTGCAAACACGAACTGTTGGCGAGAAAACGAACAGAAAAGGGAGCAGGCGGACGCCGAAAGGAGCTGCTAGGTCGAAGACGACGTGAAGCCGCCCGTCGCCGAAAGAAACGAACAAAGTGGGGAAATGCCCGAAAAAAGAAGTAAGGGCGCGTGCATGAGTCACACACACGGCGTGCTCGACGGCGTGGTTGGTGGCGAGGGTCGCGTCGGACCAACGGAGCAGCAGCCAGGTAGCGTAACAATGGAGAAAGAAGGCCCGCGAGAAAGGGTGACGGGCCGGACCGGTGGTGGTGCCGCTGCTCGGCCGCGGCGTGTGCGTCGGTGCTTGGGTACGACGATGCCGTCGGCGTGCCTTTCCTCCTCGTCGCGGTGACCGCGTTCCGTGTGCACAGCGGTGCCCGGCTTCGTCCAAGCCGCTCGCTCGCCACGTCGTGCTGGTGGACTGCAGCGCGCGCGACGGTTTTTACGCCGCCGTCACCCGGGCGCGCGCGTCGCCGTCTTGCGAGCGCGCTCCTCCGTATGCATGGACCGTGCCGGGGCCGTGACGTACGAGGAAGACTCGTACCTGCCCGACTGCAAGGCCGGCGAGGAAGAGTCGCCCGCGTACGACTCGGGTCAGGACCTCGGCCAGGTGGGCGCCACCGACCCGACGCTCGACGACGAAGGCCGAAGTCTCCTCAGGCTGGCCGCCGGCGAGGAGATTGAGGAGTTGCACCACGGTGAGGAGCTCTAATACGGTCGTTCGTTTATTGCTTCCAGCTGCTTGCGTCGTTGAAGCGAAGCGTGCGAAGACGGCTCGACTAGCTGGCAGAACTGCGCCTCGCGATCCACTCGGTCATCGCACGCCCGTCGCCGCATGTGTTTTCTTGCCACGATTTGAGGAGCCTTTCATCATCGCCGCCGTGTCCTATTTTCTCGCACCACTGCCAGATGTGAAATTCGCCAGCGTTATTTGGTCCTTACTGGCTTTGCTCATTCATTGAAGGACCCACATGGGGTTGTACTTCAACAGCTGTTAGGTGAATGAATGAACGAGTTTGGTGCGCAAATTCTACTTCATGGCCTTCTGGTGCCAGTATGGTGTGCCCTGTGTTCAGTAATAGTTTTGGTGTTTATTTGCCCATAGCCTTGTGAAATACGCGTAAATTGTGTTTAACTACTAGGCCACCTAACCTGACAGTGTATCTCAAACTGTATGCACATAACCTTGTTCAGTGCGTGACCCCAGCCAATACCTTGGCACAGTGCTGCCACAGTCTTTTTACTTTGATTTGAAAAGTGCAATATGAAAAGCTAGCATTTGTGCATTAGTGAAAAGGAAGGTATTGTGACACTGGCGATATATGTAGCAATTCACCATGCATTTCGTGTTCTCTACACTTAAGCGTACAAAGTGTACTGTGCTCTGGACATGCTACTGATTATCTTCGTGTGCTCACTGACTCTGTTGCCTTATTGAGATAAAGCAGCTTATACTGTCAATTTGTTCATCATGAAAATCTGCATCCACTCCTGCAACATGCAGCAATTGCTTCTATTTGTTTCATAAAAGCGCTGTAAAACAACCTGGCATTGTCTTCAATCACTGTCGTCAGTGTGTCAGACTTGCACATGTACTTGACACATGCACTCGACACATCACTTCTCTTTCATATGACTGGGGCTTCTGCTGCATGTGCATTGGACGATTGCCCAGTTTGCTCTCAAGCACTATGCTGCAGAAAATGAGCTATATGAAGCCTGCATCTTGCTAGAGTTAGATACTCTGAGTCTGTTTTGAATGTTTTTGCTTGTGCAATAGTTAATTTTGGCTGAGCAGCTCTTGAAACGTTGGACCTTTCACAACCAAGGCTGTTCTTCTGATGTCATGGCAGAACAAATTTTTCCTAGATTGTTAAGCGATAAGCTGTCATATGGAGGTGTTGGTGGTGGTGAAACTTCATTGATATGGAGGTGTTGCTTGTGGAAAATTACAATTGATATGGAGGTGTTGCTTGTGGAAAATTTGTGAACAAAGGCCCAGCATGTGTTTTCTTGTACAGCTTTTGTATAGGACAGTGGGATCAATTAGGGGAATAGGCTGTTGCAGCATGTCTATCATTTAGTCCTAGAAATGGTTCCTAGAGAGTATGAAATTATTGTTTGGGGCACTCTGGTATTGCCAATAACATTTTATAGGTCTGATGGGGTTGGTATCTATAACATAATGGTGACATGTTTGCACTCTTCAAAAAGCTCCTAGTTGTCAAATTGTCAAATAGTGTGTGTGTGTGTGTGTGTGTGTGTGTGTGTGTGTGTGTGTGTGTATATATATATATATATATATATATATATATATATATATATATATATATAGAGAGAGAGAGAGAGAGAGAGAGAGAGAGAGAGAGCCCCTATCGCAGTACCTTTTGCTGCTGGAATTGGCTAAATATATTTTAATTGCATTACACTACATTATTGGATCAGTCATTCCGCACGATGTTGGAAAGCCTTGTTGATTATTTATTTGTTTTCTCGTTGAGGCTGCACTGCTTTACTGATAAACAGGTGATGGTGATAGCATTGTACATACTTGAGAGTGATTGACTTTTAAAGCTTACTAGTCTTTACTGGTCAGCAATAATGCTATTGTGATTTACATTAGCAGCAGCAGGAGGCCCTTTATTAGATTCTAAATTATAGAACTTTCTAAAGTCGATTTAGTCAGTCCCCTGGCATAATTATGAGGTTTTTAATATTTTGGCTCCTATAATGGTTTATTTTTCCTCACGTAACCTTGTTCCATATTTTTGACATAATTAACATTATTCTCATTCTCCGTAGCCCTGTGGTACGTACCGTCACTGCTTTCATAGTGCTTATTTGCAAAGTGTTTGCTTCACTGAATGCTGCCCTTATCATTAACTGTTTCTAACGAGGAGTGTCTTAGTCCCTATATTTTCTTGCATGGAATTAGTGAAGAGAATGTTTTGCATGTTATATGAAAGTGGCACATTCGGTCCTTTCCAGCGGCACGTTTCTTTTGCTTCCTTTGAACTTCACATCTATTTCATGACTGATACCATACACTTAAATAAGTGCAATCAACATCCTCTATGCTTTTCTTGGCTTCGATATCTTCTGGTTTTCATTAATATTGCACGGAATATTTCAGGAACTCGGTTTAAGCACAGAAGCGGCTGTGGAAGATGTATGGCAAAATCAACTTTATTTGTAATAGTGTGTGCTTCTTAAAAATATTCTTGAAGTCGAAAAGTACTCGTGACAAGGTAATGACATCATAAGCAAAAGTATGAAAATTGTGTGTGGTACACTAGGAAACTGTGAACCTTTAAGGGGTTAAGCAGATCTGAAAGAAGTGCACGAGAAATGTATGCTGTTATGTCAGAATTAGGGGCATTGTGAATGTTGTGCTTTCTTTTTTTTTTTTTTTATGGTGTATTTAGCTAAAGGCTTGTGATCTCGTTTGCTCCTTGCAGAGAACTTCTTTGATGCTAGTGCCGACGTGAAAGCAACTGACGCCACTCCGGACAGCGGAGTTCACGACCTATCGGGAATGGACCCCGAAGAAAAGGCCCGTCAGGAGGCGGTTCTGAGGGATGAGTTGGCACAGGTAAAGTGTTGGCAGTTGGTGCACCTTAGTGAGGCAGTGCTCCATTGGACCCTTTCAAAATGCTTTTTTACCTCCGTATTCAGAAACGCTCCTTGTCTTGAATTGGACTTGCCACCATCTTCAGTGCAGCACAAATGCGTACCAGCCATGGCTGCACAAGCGTGCTACATGGAAGGTAGTGGCAAGCCAAGGGGAGTTTCTCAATTCGGGGGTTACAGTAGTAGACATGGTATAAACAGTGCAGCAGCTGCGAAATAATTTTTAGTTTTGACAGTACCACCACTTCGCTTTTTCTGGTGAGAGACTTCATTGTACTGCTGTTCACTCTCACTTATTATGTCCCAATTATTCTCAAATGAAGTGCTTGCTACAGGCAAGCTGATTGTCAATGCCACTAGTGAAATTTGAATATTTGCCAAGGAAAGAATATTGTTTTTTTTTTACTTCTTTTATCTTTAAGCTAAGACCGCATTATAAGATTAGGGGGCACTGTTTTGCCTGGTGTAGAGAAACATGAATAGATATTGCGACTTTTACGACAAGTCTTCTATCCCAGATAAAGGAGGAGGAGGAATAAATTACCTCTACCTACTATTGAAAGTGTGGGTTGATCATGACCCCACCCACTGCTATCCGTTGCCGAGGTCTTGGGACTTTGCCGTTACCGGCTCCGGGGACTCGGGAAGAAGACGCCGACCATGAAGAAACTGATCAGGAAAACTGTACAGAGGTTTATTCTACATTATTTACAAGCGAGCATTTCTCGCCACAAGATGAACATTTAGACGAAGATGTCGTCCTACATCGTGAGGATCTAGTCGAAGGAACTCTCAAGAGCACACAGCGGCTGGTTATCGAGAGTATTTTTCCCCCTCACCCTAAGATGGGGGGAACGGGTTTAAACTTCTCTGTCCAACCACCGCACACACACCACTTTTGACAGTGCCACCCACACCCGCCTTGGGCAACGTCTTTGACCGGGCTGTAGCAACCACACATCCCCTCTGGCGCCAGGTTGTCTCCTCCTTGGGATGATGAGGCCGCTTTGTGCTGAGCCACACATGCTCGCACTGCCAGAAGCATCAAAAGACTCTGCTCACCACACTCAATCTGTGGAGCTGAAGGTCATCTATGCTGTCGCCGCAATCTCTTCCAGGAGGCTGTCTCGACCGAAACCATTTCGGTTGTTGTTGTACACTTTGCAGTGAGGCGTCGCAACTGCATGCCCCTCGCTCTCCGATTGGGACGACAATACTCATATTCGGATGGCTGTCAGCAGGCCCGCTTCCTTGCGGCAACTTGTTTGCAGAACCGCGAACACCCCTCTCTGCTTGGCACAAGTGCCGATCCTAACACTACTAATGTTGGAGCTTCACGAACATGAGTGGAAAAAAAGGTTTAATATGGCTCAAGACAGCTGCACTCTATGCGCCATTTGCCATATTCATTGGCTGGCTATGTCAATCGGAGAAGTACGACTACAGCACTATCTTGCGGGACTAATGTGCCACATCCTGTACTCCAAGGCACAAATGCTAGGTGTAGTAGCTACGTAAGAATAAGTGAATGAATTCATTGTTATCGGATAATTTCAGCCCGTAGACATCATTGTGTTTCTCACTGCTAGTGCCATAGCTTTCATTGTTATTAAAAATCACAAAGGAAGTATTTTTATTTTGTATGCATTTTCTTCTGTAGTGTGCTGATAATATATTGCAATCCTGCTGCTTTCTCTACAGGTGGAGGAAGAGATTCAGTCCCTGAGGACTGTGCTGGCAACGAAGGTGGCCAGGTCCCAGGAGCTGAAACGCCAGCTAGGAATCAGCGTCTGGAAGGAGCTCAAGGATGACATGGAGCAGGGAATCAAGAACATCCAAGACACGGCTGCGTAAGTATCTTTCTGTTTCTGAAAAATAGTGGCTGGTGATGTTTTGAAAACTGTGTACACACTACCATGTGAAGGACAATGAAGCATCACAAATTTCATATTTTAAGAGGCACACTTTGAAGTGCCAGTATAGTAAAAGCATGATAATTCACATTTCATGTGACTGAAAAAGAGAGGTCCAAATTAAATGAATGCCAAATTATTGAAAGTATCAAGAAAAAAAAATGGACAAATGTCTGTTGCATCAGTACACTCATTTTCTTGATGAACGTATAGATACAGTGCTGATTTTGCATAAAAGCAGAGCAAAAGTTGCAATTATCATAACTCTTCAGCTTCATTCTCAATGTGACCACTGTGCCAGACTCCAGAGCCGTGTAAGGCTGAAGCACGCTCTGCATCCCTGTCTCAGTACGCGCCGCCACCACTACCATGTTCGTTTGACGATAGTGGTCTCTCAGGTGTAATGGCTGGCAAGTGATAGTTCATCCGTCACGATGTAACAGGTGCGGCTGAAAGCTCAGTCTTCACCAGCTTCCACCATGTTTGAGTTTTGCAACATTGCATGCACGTTGCATCAAGTTCAAATGAAGCTGGTGAGTGCCGAATCCGCATGTGGACGAAATCGCAGTCACTGACTGACAATGGTATCGATTCTGGCAGCGCCGCCTTGTTTCGCTCTTTTGCGTTGCACATTTCTGGTGCTTGGTGTGCTTCTAGGAACATCTTAATTAACAGGGTTGTGACCGAATTATGGAGTTCAATCTCTGCTTGCTAGTGAAGGCACACTGTCACCAGCTAAAGTTTGACGAGGTTATATCTTACGTCGACTTCACACATCCCACTTGCAATTCCATGCTTTGAAAAGAAAACCCTCTAGCATCTGAACAGTACCATGAACTTATTATAGTTCAGTTAAACCCCTTTATAAGAGGCATGCTCTGGGCAGCAATTCTTGTCTTTTATATGAAATGTTTCTTATAAGCAGGGGACCCCATAAGCATTTTGCTATCCGTTGTATTTTACTGTATGCGCACTGGTGTCTCTTGTACCCATTTGTCTCTTATATCAGTGTCTCTTATAAAGGGGTTCGACTGTAATTCACACCATGACATGTCAACACAATGACACGCATTGGTAAAGAAGGCCCATCACCTTTTCATTGGAGTCCTGTAACTGACAAATGGATGCCTGTGCACCCTGCTTTAATACTTTCAGATGTGCCACCAGTCTTTTTGACGTAGTTGTTCAGCTTTTTTGATGAAATAATTATTTATACGGGCTATGAGATGATGGACTTCTTGCTGCTTGAAACGTCCCGCATAGTGTGTGCCCTTATCCCAATTAAACCTGAGTCGTAGATAGACTCAGAATGAACAGTGAAATCCTCATAGTTAAAGCCTATAGTGCTGGGAAACGGGCCTGCATTTAGAGCCTATGTTACATTGCTGCAGTTTGCAATGTCAAACAAAAGCCAGCATTTGGTAAGTCAGAAAATACATGTGTATATGCACAGCATAGTGAACAGCTCTTTTTTTGTTTGAATTTGTATACCCTATTTTATGGAATACATATGGGCACTGCCGTCTTGGGCTGTTAAACCAATTTTTACTTATATTTGTATGTCATGACTTGAATTAATAAGGTAAAAAAATGTCAAATGCACCAACGAAACATTTTTCGTACGTATACATCTGCCTTAGCTCTGTTAATTTAGTTGTTCAAGATACAGAGCGGTTAGGTTCACAGCCTAATGGTGGCACCGATACCCATCCGTGAAGATGTTTATAGTCAGCGAACTTTCATTGACTTGAAGAAGGTTGGTGATGAGACGGAAGTTGAGCAAAGAGAAACAAACTTCGAGGTTTAATCGTCTGCTATATTTCATATTTCTCTCTCATGCTATTGCCTGATTGATGTGATCATGCCACCAACCAAAGAACATTTAGGTTTCACGCTCAGTTCCCTGTATGATGAAACCCTTGGCTGTGCAGCTCATCCACTACTGTTTGTGCTGCTAGCATGAGTGACCATATATAATCTTTTCTTTTTCTTATGGAAGCTGATATTCCCTAACAAAACACTTATGCTGAAACACATGCAGTGTTGTAGTGCAGCTTTGGGTATTCGTAGTTCGTCATGTACTACCATGTTGTGCTTGGGGTTGTAGTAGGCAAAAAAAAGTAAATTTTATCTTGGTATCATTCACTTGAATGGTATCGGAGCTGATCTGCTGCTTCATTACAGAAAGCACCTGTATGGATTGCTACTTCACATTCATTGTGATCCTCTTGCATATAACTGTCACATGATCAGTCAAGGCTAATTGCTGGGAGAATGACATTTTCAGATGTCTGTAGCTCTGCGCAGTTATCTCCAGCTATCTGGTCGTGGCTTATCATGTGGTCACTCATTTGAGAGGAAGTGTTCTGGCTCTTTTGTTGACTCAGGTTTAAAGATGTCAGTGGGAAATTGGTCGAATGGAATGCTGCTATCACAAGCGCTCCCATGTGAGTCTCTGCAACCATGCAATCGGTGACGATGCTTAGTCATCACTCCTGTATGTCATTGCTTGTGGGTCAAGTGCAAGAACTACAAGAACAAGGCTTCTCTGACAATACATGCACACTTATTAAAGGGGCCCTGCAATGTTTTTTTCATCTGCAATATGCACCGCTGAAGTGTGTAGCGATGAATTCAAAGATGTATGCAACAAGAATGATACAGATTAGCCTACGAAAACAGAAGCTATTTGTCTTCTAACTTCAAAAACCCGAGCACACAAAAAGAAGAAACATTTCACATTTCCCTCTGCCACTGAAGTCAAAGGTTGGTTCCAATCACGGCGTGCCTCTTATAGTAATATACTGCAAGTCTTATATCGTGGTGATTATTGCGTAGCGCTCATAGTGTTGATGTGGAATTATTTTCAAAATTTTATAGTTAAAAAGTGATGTCGTTTTTGTTGAGGAAGCATAAAAGTATTTTTAAAATTTTTAGCGCATGTAATGTAGCCTAGCCAAGAATGCATGAATATTACATGCAACTTGTCGTGTCAGGTTGGTCAAAACGCGCGGCCATTGTTATTGCCTCGGGATGAAGCATCGCCTCTGAGAGTAAAAATATAACTGTTGTGCAACGCTGTCGTCTAAAAATGAGTGATTTTTCTATCGAAATGAAGTTGTAACAGCCTCGTTTTTAGCATTGCCACCTGTAGAGCAATATCAGTGCATTCTAGATTTCCAGAAGAATCAATGAAAACAACACACTTAAATTGTGCTGCAGGGCCCCTTTAATGACAATCCTGATCCACCACATTTCACCAGCGGACAGGATTTCATGGATGTTGTGGAAGCATTGCCTTGTTCGAGAAGTTTCTGTACTTGGCTGCATCCGACTTATTTTCAGTGTCCTCGTCTACATGTTTTTGATGCTATGTGCTCATCTGTGCAACTGAAGTCCCGTGTTGTGGCTATCTTGTTCTATGCCTTTCAAACTCTTGTCCCCTTTCTCTTCTTACACGTTTTTTCACTTGCGTCTTAGGGAGTGGAACTGGACTTAGAGCTGTTCTTCGCTCGAAAGCTTTGCTAATGCACTGACCGCCCTTGCTTCTGATGTGCCTGTCTCATGCGTGCCCTCTCTTTTCCTTTGCATGTCTGTGCTCAGTCAAAATTTCCCGGGCCTCTTTAACTCTACCACGTACGTCAACCACTACTGCTGCTCTCTTTTTTCGCATGCATTACGTCGAACCTGCTTTACGTAATTTTGCATCGTTCTATGTATATCGGTGGCATATCTCTAGCGTGTAAAAAGTTGCCCTCATTATGCTGCTGTAAATGAAGTCTCTTCAATGAAGCTTTCACTGCATTGTCAATTAGTGTTTAATTTCAAACAGTGTTCACTTCAGGCAGTGTTGCAGGCTGGGAACACAGGAGTACACACGAATAGCCTGCCGTTACTAAAATATAGATGGTTAACTGCAAAGCATTGCAAAATTTTCTGAATCAATGTGTTTTGCTGTAGAATTGAAGTGCTATATTAGGAACTTGCTGCATATTTCCTTTCTTTATTACAAAATACACTGTGTTATCTTGCACTGACAGAACTAGCCGTAGTTTGTGTGGGCTAATGTTTCGTTTAGCCAGAGACAAATAGATGTTGATTCTAATCCAGGTGGAGTCAAAAACATGAGTTTGGTAATCTGGGTCGTGCTACACTTATGCAGTCATTTGATGAAATTCAAATCCATTTGGCATTGGTCGTAATTGGAACTGCTGCATAGGAAACTCTCTAAGTTCTTGAAAACAGTGCGAATTTGTGTTTTGAAATTCCTGGCCATGGTGGCAGCCTCAATGATGACAAAAAGGAAATTTAGAATTAGTTGCACATTTAAATACTCAAGGCAGTCAAAATCAATTTGTGTTTTTCTATGGTGTACCTCATTATCCTGTTGTTGCTTTGGCACATTAAGCTACCGATATTAATTAACTGAGTACGAGAAAGTCACATGGCTCTTTGACATCATTTGTGGTCACAAATCTTCGGCAAATTCAGTTAATATAACATGTCCAAGCCAAGCCTGAGCCCTCCCTGAAGAGTGCCATTGCTTAAGCACGTATAACTAGGGAAAGAAAACTTAAGAAAAAAAAAAAGCTTTGCATGTTTAGAAGACAAGTTCACAGAAGTTGGCACCCTTTCAAGTTAGGTGTGAAGTACAGGTTAAGTTCACTTGTGTTAGTCACTTGAGATCAACTTCTTTTTATATGTAATGGACCATAATTTTAATCTCATGCGCAGTTTCCCATTGAGTGCATTGCTTTTCCTAGGTGATAGTGCAAGTTACATTTGCCTTTGCACATTGTGAACGTTGTTAGGACACCGGGTTGTCATCAGATGCTTCCGTGGTATGAGAATAAGGTTTCAGTTTTGTGTCCAACATTCTTTCGACTATGTGCATTACATGAATTTCACTAAACTAAATCTTTCACTGACACCTTTTATTTCCCACTTGTGATGTATCTATGAATTCCTAAGACATACAAGACCAGCCTCTCTATGTTTGGGCTCATTAGCCATGTACCATTTCTCTTCCTAAAAAGGCATGCTACGAAAAGATCTTTTTAACACTCCGCATCGTGCAAAGAATACTTTGTAAATATAAATAATGAAGCATGCCTCTATGCACATCTGTCGCGTTCTTAAACATCTTACGGGCGTCTTACGTGTATCCTTCTCTTTCTTTCCCTTGAACTCCACTGCCTTGCAGTTACCAGAAGACCAGTGCTACTATCAAGACAGCCGGGGAGAAGACTACCACAGCTCTTGGAAGCCTCAGTGCCAGCGTCTCCAAGAAGCTGGGGGAGATGAAGTAATGCACCGTCTTCTACTTTAAATTTGCTTTTTTTTTTCCTTTATGTATATCTACTTCTGAAACACTGCAAAACAACTGCAGTAGAATTTGGTGGTACATTCGGCTGGACCCTACCTTGCTGCAGCTCGAACTGTAGCAATGCAGAGGCTGTCTTGATCCGAGAAAGTGTTGCTGAAGTGAACGCGTTATCCAGGGAGCCCCAAACTCTCCTCAGCTAGTTGCTTGCAGTTACAAAATCAAGTTTCCCAAGGGCTCATTATGGGATGGTATGGTGAAGAAAATGAGCAGTGAGGGGGGTGGGGGGCAGCAGGGGAGTCTCAACAAAATACCAGCTATTGTTGCTATTTGACAGGAGGCCTCATATATGGATAACCCCTGAACAGCATGCGATTTCACATTTCCAGAAACATATCAATGCTGATCTTGAGAATGACTGAAGTCTGGAAAGGTGGATGCCGATTCATGACAAAAATTCTTGTGACCACTTGCGCCTGCGTAGGTCACATACATACATACATACTTTATATGTGTAAAAGAAAAAAAAAAACAAACTAAACAGTCTTGTCCAGGTCAGGCTGGTTGCGGAAGGTCCGCAGGCTGCGTGTTTGAGACACCTTGTGTAGACGCTAGCTAGAGCAGTCAGAGGCTGGAAAAGAAAGCACGTTGGCACGAATCTCGCAATCGAATATGAAGCGCATGTTCAGAGGCTGTTGCTGTGACAAAAGCCGCTACGTCGCTATAGCTTTTTTTATAATGTCACTCGCTCTCCCAGGTCAAAGAGATAGAACATGCCAATTTGTTCAGAGTGCACGATTTTAACCTGCCAAATGTAATGTGTGCCACTAGAGCACTCTGGAGCACTTAGGAGTGACTTGCCAAATGTACCATTCATAAATGCGAATCACTTAAGCTGAAACCACTGCACTGAAGCTCATTTGTCATGTTAGTTGAGCATAATGTGAAAAATTAGACATTAATCGGAATGACGATAAAGCTTGTGACATTCCAACAAGTAGAGTTGACTTTGAAATCCCTAAAGAATTTCGTTATGTCTAGGAACTGAAAACTTTTCGTAGATCCTGTTTTTTATAGCAGTATTAAGAGCTGTGGCAGGTACACAAGCATGAAATAGATATTTAATGCATAACGTGTAATAGTTAACTCAAGAATAAACTTTTTGCATGCTTTGCTGAATAAAGTGCCTTGTCATTTTCTCCGCTTTTTGTAAGAATGACCTGCCACATTTGCTTGATTCAGCGACTTTACAGCCATGTTAATGAGGTGTGTGGCATGTAGAGCCACTTCAGTACACACCTTTCCAAGTTAATGAAACTCATTACTGTTGCCATTAACTAATTAATAAGTAAATTTTTAGTGTGGTGAGTTGCTGTAATTATCAATGGAAAACATTAATCACATCTGCTATCTGCAGTGATAGATAGGTGACGTGCAAAATTTATTGTTAAGCATTTTTGCATTTGGTTCTATATGCATACGATTACCCTACACAAAATGGTTATCCATAAGCTTGAGCTTCATGTATGCTGTCCCATGGTACAAGCTCGCTTATATATAGAACTATTCACAAGAGAGAAAAATTGCGGCCATGCAGGGCTGCGCATGAGAGTACAATGGCTGACATCACCGCCTCGGTAGTGCATTTTAGGGGGGGGGGGGTCACGCCTATTTAGTGCGGGCTGGAGAGGACTTGGGCAGCACCCAAGGAGCAGCCGTTTGTAAAAAAGTCTATACTTCTGCACACACGTGGTTCACAGTTTGAGTATGTAGGAGCGAATGCCTGCAAACCCACGTGACAGACTGATTTATTGGAGAATGTGGAGAGCCATGTACCTAGACTGTGTTGTGTGTCAATTTTCACTTGCTGAAATTTGTCATATGAAGCACTTTGTGTTTACTTTTTCCTCGTGCGAATTTGAAACTGCAGCAAAGCGAACAGATTAGTGGCTTTGAACAGCATTTCCAAATGCTGTCAAGCTTGGTAAATAGCAATGTCTGCTGTGATATGTAGTGGGGATTGAGAACATGCTAGTGCATATCTGCTTGTTTATTTATGTGCCTACAGTGCCTTTCGAGCATTATTTCAGGGTCTTAAGAACGAGGTAATACTTTTCATGATAATGCAGAAATTACATCATGTAAAAAACACAAAAATCTTGATAATGTATAATCAGAATGACAACTTATTTCCAAGGTCATCTCGTCTTTGCTAGGTAGTTGTGGGTACTATGTCAAGTGTAGTAGCTTGTACACACTGGCAAGTGTATGTGGAGTCATGGACTCATTCTCTACCACTGTTAAGTTGGAGTTTAAACAGTAGTATGAAAGCAGGTGTGACAAGATGTTAGCACTATCTGCTACATTCTAGCATCTTTTCATCTTTGAATGCAACTTCCAGTATCCTTTTAGACCTGTACAGTAGTCTCGTGAAGTTTGCTTGTGAAATTTTACAAATCGTCTAGCAACAAGCACTTTTTTGTAAATTACAAATGGCCGGCATTGAAGTGTCGACAGGACGCTTAAGCGATCTTTGGTTGAGCTTTCTCGTTTATGGCAAACTCGTGCAGTCTCCAGGAAGCACTCATCTGAATCTTTTGGGAAGCTTTTGTGTGGCAGTGGACAGCGACAGTAGACGCTCATTAAATGGAACCTAAAGGCAATCGGGAAAACCTGTTCTATTTACTGAGAGATAAACAGGGAGCAGAATTTGGTACCATTCATGTTAAACTCAATTGTTCCACTTATGCAGCCATTGCCTTTAAAGGGCCCGTAAACCACCTCCGATATTTTTTCAAGCATTTCAAATAAACGCGAGAAACGTGTGCAGAATGCCGTCGCATTCAATGATTCTGCACGTGGCAGCGCTACGAGCCGCCGGCACGCCACAAATTTCCAAGACACAATCCCTTCTCCTTTCTGGTCCTTTTGGGCCTCCACGTGACGGGCTGTGCCAAATTTCTGACTCACCGGGCTAAATATACCAAATATGTTGTGACTGATCGAGCAAGAGCCTACGACTTCCAGTCAGTCTGCAAGCAGCTGCCTGCACTGTTGTTGTTTATCATGTTGCCCGCATGCGTGTAACACGTGCGGGCCGGAGTGTGTCCCCGCAAGGGTCCATCGCATTGCCAATCCATTGAAGGTATGCGTGCAATGTAGGTTTCATACCGGTACGATTACGGCAGCCATGGTTTGCCAACAAGCACACAACTGACGGAGTCGCCGGCCAAGTGGGCAGTGTTTCAAGCAGGGGGTCAACGTATGCCACGCGAGATTGGGGGGGGGGGGGGGGCATGGGAGGGGCGCTCTGCAAGAGGGTATAGTGGCATGGGAGAGGAAACCAGCGAAGGGAAGAAGTGCAGGAGAGAGTGAAGGTGTGGTCGTCACTGTTTCGATAATCAGACGCCTCTAACTCCGCTACTACTTCACCGTTTCGAAATATTCTCACGGCTCCGCGTTTGTCGTACACTCGTGCACAATTTCTCCACAAAATTTCGACCTCTGGGTGGTCTACGGGCCCTTCAAAGAGATTTACATTTACTGAGAGCCTAGTGTAGGCTAATGTTAAGAAAGGCATTTCAACATGAAGGGGAAGCGGATGCTTAAGTGACATGGCAAACGTGGTGGCACGTTCCATAGTCTGTGTTTACTGTTTCAGGAACTCCACTGCTTTCAAGTCAGTTGAAGAGAAGGTTGGTTCGGTCTACACCAATGTGAAGGTACGTAGTGAGAGAGAGACGCGGAATGTTGCATTTGCGCTGCTTCTCTCTTGACAGATTCTTCACTGTGATTTTTCAAGACAAATATTTTTTTGCCAGCTTTGCTGCTTATTTGTGCCTTGCCCCCTTTCGTTATGCTAGGTGTAATACCACAATGTCACTTGTATGCTTTCTTTTGTTGCAGGAGTCGATCTCTTGAGCCAAAGCATAGCTTGTTTTCGTAGGAACCTCGGGCACCAGCAACCCCTTCTTGAAGTCTAGATGACTGACTGTTCAATAGCTTACTTATAATTGCCCCCGCTTCCTCGCTGGCTGTATTGTTCTTCTGTTTTTTTTTCCCTCTTTTTTTTTTTCGTCTCTGCTTGATGCAGCTTGTAAATTTGTGTGGCTGCACTTAGTCCTTCCCCGAGTTCCTACACACTTGCAGGCATTGAGCGACTTGTTTGTTGCGAATTTCCCAGCATGGCGAAACTGTGAAGGCTCGTGCATTTTACCAAGCCACTGTGGCGATATTTTTCTTGCGCTTGGTGCTGCTTGTCTCCCTGTTTATTTTTTTTCTCTAACCTTGTTTTTTAATAAAGCCATGACCTGTCCTTTTTTTTGCTTCTTGTCTCGTGTTTGGGTCTCGATGTGTCTCTGCATGTCATCTAGTTTTATTAGTTATTGCATTTGAAATGGCTATTCTGGGAGGTCAGTGCAGTGCTGGCCCATGGAAAGCTAACATCAGATCACTAATGAAACACTTCGTGAAGCATTTTTGGCTCGCACTATAAATAGCACAAAGATGACGTAGCCTAATGCTTTCAGGGTCACATACTCTACAGCTGCTTTGATTACTGCTAAAATTTCTGCTTCCTTCCTTTCTTGCCTTGGAATGCGATTTGTTGGTAACCTAGTTGTATGGACAACATGTTTTTTTTTTTTTTAAACATAAAGGATGGATACAAGCTGCTTAAAGCTTGTGTATAGCTGTATGGGATCATTGGATTGGCAACATTCACTGCAGTTCTGTTTCTGAAATGTTGCTAGTGCAAATTTATGGCTGCATAGGATTTTCGTAGATGAGACCTCTAAAATTGACTAATGGTTTCATGGCCTGAATTATTTCACATACGGTCTCATATATTCAGTCACAGACCTAAATGGATAGAACTCTCATGGCTCATTTGCCGAATCTCTCTGGCGAAAAAAGTTTACTACGAGATCATTGCACAACCAAAAAAAGAAGAAAAGTTAAAGCCATCATTTCTTGTTAGTTCAGCAAAGAGATTGGTGGTTCACACAGGCATAGATGTTAGATTTACCTGTAGCAATTTCTCAATGCACATATCTCTGCGAATGCTTTACAGGAGGCCTTTTCATAACCCCTATATTTGTAATAGGGCTTGCTTATCCGACAGCTATGGTTCTTTAGTCTATACATTTATTACTTCCAGTTCCTTTCTATAGCTCACCACTATGCTATTGGCTGTAATAGTGTGCCTTCAAACTCTAAGAAGCAGTGCTGGTAAGGTCTCGTAACTTGCTGATTTATTGCAAGACACGAACTATGAATTTGACAGTATTGCTATCTAGCTTCATTCTTCACGTGGGTTTAAGTAAAAGCTGTTCCGAGCCATCAACATATTTGAATAAAATACAGCTATTACAGTACTGATAAAGCCAGCATGGTACAATGGTGCTGCTATTACTCATCTCCATCCATCATATAGAAAGGCATAGCCTATGTTTAAGTTACTCTTCTTTCTTTAGGTGGCTGTGGAAGATTTTTCATAATTTATACCTACAATCAAGTTTACCACCTATGGTATCGGTAGCGAAAGTTCTCCTGCCTTAGCATGTTGTCAGTATCACAAAATAT
This sequence comes from Rhipicephalus microplus, assembly GCF_043290135.1. Classification (NCBI taxonomy): domain Eukaryota; kingdom Metazoa; phylum Arthropoda; class Arachnida; order Ixodida; family Ixodidae; genus Rhipicephalus; species Rhipicephalus microplus. The sequence goes on from NC_134701.1 coordinate 229,681,344, forward strand.
GTTGGTTGTTGCACACTTAGTTTTTTTTTTAAGTATCAACAGCTTCTGGAATGTCGTAGCACTTAAAATTTATTATATACACAAGCCACAGATTTAGAAAGTGATGAACGAAGTTGTGAGTGCAGATATGTCAACTTTCTACACATCAGATCTTTCTCCTGATTGAAACTTTCTTAAAAAGGTAGTGTGTATGTGCACACAGGCGTTTTGTTTAATGAAATGCGTAATGATTAAGGCCCTATGGTGCGAAGTGCCTGCATGTGTGGTTTGCTCGTCTCCTGCACTTAACCGCTGCATTGGTGTTGCTAGATTAGCCTTCCAGCTGCATTGCAATGTTTTTGTTTCACATGAAGGACACATTTAAAAGTCAATGGGGAGAGAAGGTGGCATAGAATCGTCTCTAAGATTGCTGGCTGTGAAGCTGTATGTAGCTACACTGGTATTGTAGGCCACGCTGTACTGAGCAGAGTGGAAGTAATGAAGCACACTTGCAAACAGTGTGAACATACAGGCAGTTCTTCTCGATAGTGCCCGTAGAATTTGCCATATTTGGCATCAGTTTTTTGCTCATGAAAGCATTATTGTGTACAATCTACAACCCCCGTATTCAAAAACACTCCTCGACTTGAACTTGACTTACCACCGACTTGAATGCAGTACAAACGCGTTTCGAACATGCTGTCTTTAGGCAGTTCCAAGGTAGTACAAATACAGATGCGTTTCGAACGCGCTGCATTGAAGGCAGTTCAATTCAAGTTCAAGTCAAAGAGTGTTTCTGAATACGAGGGTAAGAAGTGGGACTTGGGAACAGTTTCCTGAAAGAACTTACTAACTGAAACTCATTAGCTGATAAATGTGGCACTTCAACCACCATGTGAATGATGGGCAGTGCATCGATTTGTCTGAACTCAATACCTGGCTTTGTCTATTTGTGATTAGATCACTTCCAGCCAAATATTGCATTGCAAGTGCTGCTCGTTGCAATGGTTGGTTCTGGATGTGTTCAGTAGGTGCTAAGGGCTCAGTGTTCTCTTAGGAGGTGCTACTAGGAAGTGTGTAAAAGATGAAGCCAAGTAATGCAAGTCTAGTATCTAAGCTGTCCTTTCATGATTCTTGAATAAATCTCAATGTGCACACACATTTGCAGAAAAGTGCAAAATGCGGAGCAATTTTATGATATAGTCTGCTCGTGATTTGAATGTTTGTTCAGTTTTAAGAACACGGGTGGCACAGCACTGAAGCTGCCTGTAAAACGTATCTTTGAATATGATGCGATCAAAAATGCCCAACGGGACTGGTTGTTTTCCTAAACTTGCTTTGCACCTCCCCTCTTTGCTCTTTTCTCCTCCTTTTCCCTCCACCTCGAACGACCCGCTGTCCATTTCCAGTCCAAGGTGTCGTCGCGAAGCAGCAGCGTCAACAGCTTTGAGGATGCACTCAACAGCCATCCAAGCAATACCTCAGTGTCAGCGACACCCACGACGACTCCCATTACTGAGGAAAAGAAGCCGCTTTCCTAAGAGTGGCTGGGTAATAATTATTCCGGACAGACTTTGGCATTCACCGTAATTTTTTTTTTTCCACTTAAAGAAAATCTCTTCCCAACGTGTATTTCTCTGCTTGCAGTCCCAATCCCTTGGTCCACGGAGAAAAGTGTATTAAAACAAAGCGGGCTTTGAGAAAACGCCCTTGCCATATCGAATGCTAACAAAAGCGGTTGTAAGTGGCAGCGGTGCAGCTCTTGGTGTGCTTACGGCCGATGGTCGTTCTCAATGCACATTCTCGATGCACATTCTTAATGGCAGCGGCAAATAGCAGCTTTACGTCCAGAGAACAGCGCGAGTGCCCGCTTGTTCCACCAGCAAAGCTTGTCAAGTAGTAAAACTGCAAGACGTCCAGTGTCATGCATCTAGGCATTGCCGCATGCGGTTTAATAAGCTTTCTCAACTTCCACACCTCGCGCGCACGATCTTGGGAATTGTCATGGGAGAAAGCGGGTGACCTAGTGTCCTTTTGCTCGTCCCTGAATTTAAATATATATATATATATATATATATATTTTTATGTGCACAGAGTGATTGATCGGAAAAAATGGATTGAAGGCGAAACATTTAAAAAAAAAAACATTCAGACTATTTACGATTTTCGTCTCCTTGTTTGCACATGTACGTACTTGTTTTTGCTTGTAGTATATCTGTGATTAATGAGTGCTCTAGCCACGTTTGTGGTATTTTCCGCGAGTGTGATGCACAAACCTCGGTGCAGTGTCGACTGGCGTGTAACCATTCCCGGTGGTACAATAGTTCTTAAGCTGCTGTGAGCTGGTGCAGAGGTGCCAACCAAAACTTCCTGTAATTACGGCATGAAACTATCTTTCAGCGAGAACTACAATTTAAAAATGGCCTGCTACAATGATGTTTGTTTCACATAAATAGAATGCAGTTTCAAATAGTGTGTAAATGAACGAGCTGAAGAAGCCTCAGTGTAAACTTTTGTTTGAAATAAGAGAAGATGCAAAGTGGAAAACTTGCAGAACTAGACAATATGAGTGCTGCGAATTGCCACCGTTAATGCTCGTTGGAAGCGATGCAAGAGGTAAAATATTAAATGCTAGTGCAGCTCGGTGAATCGGCTCGGCACCAGAATCTTGAGTGCAAGTTCACGCAAATAAGTCAAGTAAATTTTTTTTGCTAACATTATCCCAAGACTTGCTCAAAATTGTGCTTTTAACTGCCTTGATGATCTGGAAGTAGTCCTATTTTTTTATTCACATTGGATGGTTTCGTAGGGATGGTTTTATGTTTGAACATCCTTTTTAACCACAACTCCTTAAAAAAAATTGCAAAGCAGTGAGCATGTGTCAGTGCTTGGTGTAGGAGTTTTCTGTAATAGAGCAATTTTAGACAGAAGCATAGATTACTGGTGAACGGCATCTGCCAAATTTACTCTGGAAATGAAAAAATGTGAGGTTGTACTTACAGCAGCATAACAATTTGCAAAGGCTAGATACAATAGAAAATTGGAGAACAATGAAGTGTTTACAAATGGCATGTATGGAAAAGCATGACAAGAGGATGCCTGACCATTTTAACTTGTGCTTCCTGCAAAAGCATCTTTGCGGCCGAGTATTTTCATTTCAACAATGTGATTGATTACTGTCAGTTTAGAGCACAGGACATTTAATTACAAAATAACACCAGGAACTTCTGAGTAGCAACTCTGGAAACAGCAGTGGTCTTGATTCTCAATAGACTAATGAAGCAGAGATGTGCAAACATTGGATGGGGGACATCAAATATTGAAAGCACCTTGCACGGCAATCGTTGTGACCATGAAAGATGTATACGATTCATGCGACACTCCTGAACATTTACGTTGCAGTTGCAGTTCATGTCGAAAAATTATGGTACACACTATTTTGCTGGTTCCTTGATTTTTCCTATTTGTAACTGATGGTTTGGCTATACATACTTCGATTATTTCTTTATTTCTTATCACTGTTATATTTTGTGTACTCTTTACAGCTGTCATGTTTTTATTTGAAGTTTTTCTTCAATTACATGGCTGACTGTTAAATATTGTGTGTGTGTTAATGGTTAGGTGTCTTGTACTATATAGGTTCTTGTGAATCTGTCTTGTTAGAAATGCAAGCTGTAAATGAAGCTATGTTCTTGTAACGGTTTTTTTGTCGCTGCATATTTTTTTAATGGGGCGGGTGGGAAATGACGTAGCAGGGATGAGGAGAGCATGCGAGGACTGTGGAACGACTTGTCTGGCGCTTTTGGGCACGCTGTTTCTTTGCGTCATAAAACGAAAATGCGAAGGGCCAGCATTAGTGACCTTGCCAGATTTCAGTTTGGAATGCTTGTCAGAAGAAAAAATAAAATCTCCTTGGTGTATCCTTATAAATGTGGCTGCTTGTGTGTAGAAGAGCCCTAACGGCATTTTATATTGCTCTTTTATGTGTGTCTGTCATGCATTCAATTGAAGCCTTATTGCAAGCTCAAAGATTTGCCTTCAAGATATGTCAAACGAAATTTTGAAGCTGCTTATTGAAGATCATTATGTAGACAAAACACTTCTCTGAAAAACTGCACAAGCATTTTTTTGACTAAGTTTGTATGGCAGTGGTTGTAATAATTTACAAGAAACTGCTGTCAGCTACTGCTGTGAATTTTCCTATTTTTTTTCTGTTTGATTGACCATGTATATAATTCGTGGCTTTCAGCTTGTGAGCTGTGTATATAATTCGTGGCTTTCAGCTTGTGAGCTGACAATAACATTCTAGTAACTTTAAAAAAAGCCCATGCAGGTATTGCACCCATACGATACAAGCTGTCTCCTACCTTTGTTGATGCCACTTAGTTATCCTACTCATTTGTTGGAAATTGTGTTTACAGTAAAGCGTGTAGCATATAACATTGGAAAGTAGCCCTTGGAAAGGTCCTCTATGGTCTGCGTTGAAGTACATCAGTGTGCCTGTTCCATATATTTACATTATGCAGCTTGTGTGCAGCACGACAACACACTGCTGAAAACATTTGCTGAACTAAGAAACTATAGCCATGGTTGCTTAGAGACTACGGTGTTGTGTTGTTAAGCTCAAGGACTATGTTTGATTCTCAGTTATGAACACTGCTTTTCAATGGGAGCCAAATGAAAAAACAACCATTGGCATGAGCGAAAAACAACCGTTTGAGGTGCAAATTATGGTTCACTGTGTACGGGTGTCAGATTCACATAAGACTCGCAAACAGGTTCAAAATGACATGATATTGAAAAGCACTGAAAGTGATTGCATCCATCATACAAAATTTAGCTTTACCTGCGCTAGTTTAAATGTTATCAACATGGCCGAAAGTTCATATTGTCAAACGGTACATTGGTGAAATGGGAGAGCCTGTTAATAATGGTTGCAATGGTGATCGCACAAACACGGCAAGAAATTACTGAGAGCAGCGGCACATCATTTCAGTGTAGCAGGGCGTAACTTAGACGATATCAAACTTAACATACTACAGTCATACTTCCAGTGTGCAAGAGACAGAAAATATACTGAGTCATACCTTATTCGCAAGTTCAATACACCGCAGCCTGCAGGTAAAAACATTTCTAAGGGGGTCCTTGAAGCCATTCAACATGGTACCCACACAATGAAAATCAATCAGGAATTTTAAGCCTAGCATTAAGTGGTGCTTTTGACAACTGTAATTCAGTGAAATGCCTACCCCCCCCCCCCCTTCCTTTTCTAATTCACAGAATACCTCTTCTCTTTCACTCACACAATTCTTCACAGTGCTCCTCCTGCTCCCTGCATCTATAGTTTTTTTATTTCGGATTGGAGGAGAGGGTATGAAGCATATACACGATAGCACAAAGGAAATCCATTGTAGCCTTGAGGAAGACAAATTCACTTCTGCTCGAGCACAACCCGTGTTAACCAGATATTATCATCGCAAGCTCTCATCTTCCCCTTCCTTCTGTTTTTTATGTTCACATAACTTAAACTTAATTCTAAGTTCGTGTTCATAAACGCTCCTTGACTTGAACTTGACTTGCCACTGCTTTCAATGCCACACGTGTTCTGAACGCGCTGCTTTAGGCCAAGGCAGCACAAACGCATTTCAAGCGGGCTGCAGTGAAGGCGGTGACAAGTCAAGTTCAAGTCGAAGAGCGTTTGTGAATACGGGGGTAAGGTACTCAACATTGCATTAAAAAAAAATAGTGTTGTCTGTGAGCTTCAGCTATTGTAATTAGCATGTACTATTCTGCAGTCAAATCATGCTCATTTTGACAAAAAAAAAAACCGAATCATAGGCTCCGAATGTGTGCGAAATTAGTTCTTGGTTGTGTTGATTTCAAGAAGAGTAATACTTTTTGACTTTGGTTCTGGAACATAAAAGGTCAAACTACCCATTGAACATCGTAGTGCCTCACCAAAGTGATTGGCTACCATCATACACAGCACACTGAGGTCAAGTCAAGTTATATTTACTATCCAAAAAGTTCAATTCATCTGATGAAAGCTGTATTTTTGTTCTCCTTTGACCACAAGTTGACACAAGCAGCATAAACCAATTGTATACACAAGCCTAGCCACACCTAATGAAGGGGATATTGAGGTTCACATTTAAAAAAAAAAAAAAACACCTAGGTGGTCATAATTAATCTGCAGCGCCCTGCCAAGGCGTGTTTTTGGTACATGAAACTCGCAGAATTTAGTTTTTCTTCTGGCTAATGTTTCTGCACTTGACGTCCATTTCCTAAGGACTATCTAGCTGGGATTCACAGCACCTGTGTGCTTGCATAGACATAATTGTGATTTGAACGACCAAAGAGCTTCCACATTTAGGCATTGATAGATCCCCGACAAGTTCTTCTTTTCTGCAAGTTGATAAAAGGGAAGATCTGCTATGTTGAGATCGTATAGAGATGCCTTTCCTTTTTTGTTATTGTGTGTTCCAGAAACTTCCGTTCCCAAGTTTACTTTACGTAAAAGTCCATATCTGGCACTGGAATGGCACGCAAAGATTTGATCAAATATGCATGTTCTTTCAACTAAGGTGGCACACATACCAATAAGTGTGGTGCCATCAGACCTACACTTTCACCTATGTTCGGAGAGTGACTCATTGAATGAAGTGTATATACACATTGTGCAAGAAAATTTATTACAATTACTTTAGTAAGAAAAATTAAATTTCAATAGTTACAACTAACTGTTCACAAAAGTTGATTGATAAATTACTGAGAAATAATACATTTCTTTAACATTATTTTAGATGCAAAACAGCTCTTTGACTAGCCTGTGTAATGCTGTTTGTCCGTGTCTCCGTGCCAATGCGCTCTGCCACAGTTGTTAGAACGATGCCGAGTAGGTCAAATTGCAGCTGTGCGTTGAAGTCACTCTCTCCCTCACCCGCAGCAGCTTCCGGCTCCTTCCAAGACAGTTGTGTTGTTCCTCCGCCTGCTTGCAAGACACTTCTCTCTCTCTCTCTTCACCCTCTCCATCGCCACAACACTCGACCACACGTCCAGTGGAAACACTCTTTTGGCTTTTTGATCTGCGATGAAACTTACACGAAACCAGACCCACCTCCCATGTCTTTGCATTCCAAAAAAATGCTTACTCGAGTAAAGGCTGCATCGAGTTTCGCTTCAAAACATTCTTCCACCATCTGCGTTGACGCCCGTTTCAGCCAGGTGAACTGCATTCCCCCCACTGATGCTTCGCATTTCATCATGGTTCCCTTCAGAGAAATGGCCCATAATATTTTCTTTCCAATTTTATGTGCCAGGCATTTCTTGCCTACTCATACATGAGAAGTCATTTCTAGCATGATCTTGCTCAAATAAAATAGCTCACACTCTGAAACATCAACTTTGTTAGTGCTGCGTATCGTACCATGGGCTTCATGCCCGAAAGCATTATTTTAATTGTGTTACCTGTGGGGGTGTAAAGTGTGCTTCAAGTTAAACCATATATCACACGAAATGTAAGATATAAAGGTGCAGAAGCGCTGTGTCACTTATGTAGCACTTCATATACATTTCTCGCAAGGCATACAGGCACACTAGCATAGTGACAGGTGTTGCATGTTTGTTAATGTCCTTCGATAATGCAAGTACCAGGCAACATATGGCGAAATTGTAGCACAATGTTTGGTAGCTGTTGAATGAACCTGGAAAATCCCTGGGATCCCATGCCAGATTCCCAATGCAGTGGCAATAGTACAGGCTGCACGACCTGTCCCTTGAATGACAAGGCAAGTTCAAAGTGCCAAGGTTCACCCCCTACAAAGCGTTGGCGTAAATCGAGCTAGCATGTTTCATAGCTGTGGACACGATACTGTAGTTTGCATCAAGGTACAAATGATGGATACGACATGTAACATCACCAGCTTGTCTTGCTAATGAAGAAATGGTCAAAAATTGTGGAATAATTATTGAAGATGTCGCTGGTGTCGTTACAACAAGTGGACCTGATTTGTCTTAGTCAAGGCAGCTGCTGCCATCCTTAGAATTGGTCCACCTTGCTCACTCTTCCCTAACTTCAAAAGTAGAGGAGAAGAAGAGAAAGTATGTGCATAGGAAGAAGATAAAAGAAAACGGAGGCGTGTGCTATTGAGGTAGGCTGGTCTGTAAAATGGAGGTTGGGTGTTGCAATTAAGGTACGAACAAAAGCCAGATAGAAAGAAAGCAAAGCATTAAAAGTGTGCAAGGTAAACGGTCCCTACCAGTTTTTTTCAGTTTGACAGGTGAAATGGAGGCAAGAGTAAAAACTACACTAAGCATTGGAGAGTTTAAAGAAAGTAATTGTAAGAATACCAAGGAAACTTGATTACAGTTAATCGAGTACATAAAGGTCTGACATATGCTAGCTTGCCTTTATTATAAATGACACCGAGATCTGACTGCTTGCAAGCATCCCACAACTCACGGTTGCTTTGTGTAGCAGCACACAGAAATGCCCAGTGCATTCAAAATTTTTGTCGAAGTAGCATATTGCTAGGTGCCGTGATGGCCCGTGTCAGCAAATTATCACAGTCTTTCGCAAGTGTTCCCCTTTGGGGCTATTGGTTCATGGTTCAAGTCAACGCAATGTAGCATGACTGGATAGGCACAGAAAAAAAACTTTATCCACTTGCAGCAATACTTTCAACCACAGTTTTACTTTTGCACGTATACTATAAGTATAACCAGGCAAACAAGAGAAAATGTCACAATAAAATCATTTAAAGGTATACATCAAAGAAACGATGGCATAATCACAACCTACCTAAATTTGTTTTCCTGATAATGCGAGAGAAAACGTGCTCAGAAACTTTCAATTTTCAATATAAAAAAAAAAAACCACAGCATATCCACGGAGTGAATGATTATGCGTGCCGTGAAGCTTCGAAGGGTTTTATCGACAAACCATGAATCATTCACTGGCCGTGTCTGTTTGTATGTCCGTCTGTGCGTCCATCTAGTGAACACTCCAAGTACCGCCATCTCGCATCTTTTCATCATTAGAGTTACTGTATATGCTATCCTTAGGTAGCAGAGTCGTGCCACTGTTTTCCGGGCGCCGCTCACCAGGCTTTTGATGATTTCAGCAATGCTATTGATTGCGTGCCATCACGTGGTCATAGGTGGTTCAAATGCACTGCGGAGAAACCAACACTACGCAGCCATCGTCGATGCTTCACAGTGTTACGAACGCGCTGGCGCCCTTTGCACAGACACCACGTCCGTCCTTCACCGACACTGGACGCGTCCCACAGAGACGCTGGACGCGTCTCAATGGCGGTGCTCCCATCTGCTCCTTCAGCGTCTCAACGCCTGTACACGGCCGGCACATTTAGCGTCGGAGGCCTCCTCGTCCTCGCTCTGTACATACGTTGTAAAAATAATTTTTTTGTTTTGTTCTGGCTGCATTTTGCCTTACTACAGCCTGGATGCTCCCTGCCCAGTGTTGGCCCTCATAAAAAATAAAAAGAAAGCGAAAAAGTAAAGCAAGCAACGCTAGTGCTCCGAAACGTGAGTGCTGCTCTTACGCCAGCGGTGAGCGGCTTTCCCGCGAAACTTTTGAACCCAAGATGACGTGCGTACTTTGGCGCAACTCTGCTATCTAAAAGTAGCATAAACAGTAACTCTATATGTCATATACACGTACCGCCACCTAGTGGCCATTCGAAGGACTAATACGAGAGGTGGCTACTACATACAGAAGACACAAGACCCACGCCTTAAGGTGCTTCGCCCCTGAAATCTTCAAGAAGTCTACTTTAAACCAGATTACCTGATGTACATGCTGGTGCTATAGTGAAATGCTGTTGGACACATATAGGTTCTTTGTTGATTTGTTTTATTATGTGGTTACACGTATCGCATGCATGTGAAATTAAAGAAAAAATTGGTAGTTGTAAATAGCTCTGTCCTCATCCAGTCGTGCTGCACTGTGTTATCATGAACACTAACCAACAGGCTGCCCGCATCCCTTAGTCAGTTTATAGGTTGCCACAGCAACACTCGGGCAGCACACCTGGTTTCATGATTGAGTCATGAAAGTGGTTCTTAAGTGGTGTTATATTATAAGTTGTCAACAAAGTATTTTCAGCGACACGAAAAGGTGCCTGACTACACCACAGCAACCACCCACTTTGCTCGTCACGACTACTTAATACTGATCTCTGCACTCCATCCCAAGATGCGTGTGCCTACCAGCTGCTGAAAAGCATGTTTTACTTGAAAGTTTCACGTGTTTGTAGATGTGTAGCCCACCATAAAAGTTGAAAGTTGGTGACACTACAGCCGACCATCTAGACAGACAATGTGGGTAGGGTCTGTCAGGACTTATTTGTGCACTTTTCGAATCGCAGCACACTAAGAGACTCTGCTCCACATCGCCTAGCAATAACGCATCTTCCCTGCAGGCCGTGTGTAGACATCAATTTGCAGACATCATCTGAAAGAAGAAAAAACTCGCTATAAAAGAATCTGTACAAGAAGCGGAAATTGTTAAAATGCCAACACTTGACGGAGAGGCTTACCAGGGTCATTCTCCTTGATTACTAGTAAAAAATACAAGCCACGGTCGCTCAGTATTTGAGAAACGTAGGGAGCCAGCCTGTCCATGACCTCGCGACCTTTTATGCCACCAGCCCAGGATCGAGTGAGCAGCTGATCGCCTTGCACCTACAGGAAAACAGAATGTTAACTATAATGCATACATGCCAGCATCGCTACTTGGTTTTGGCAATAATGCTATATACTGTGTAACTGTCTACTGTTCACAACATTTGTGACCTGTGCTTCGGGTATCTCAAGTGTAAATATGAATGGTACGCACACAACACACACGAGCAGTTTTAAAATTGTTTTTTAAGTGAGATAATAGGAGACAATAGTCAACGTTTCGTGTCTCAAAACCAAAATGTGATTATTTGAGATGCCGTAGTGGAAAATTCCAGAAATTTTGACCTCCTAATGTTATTTGATGTACACCTAAATCTAAGTAAACGAATCTCTAGCACGGCGACCACATTCTATTCTATCAAACAGGTGGAAAGGAGAGCAAGGGGGAGCAGTGGATCAAGCAAAAATAAGAAAATTAACATAATAATATGTCACATATAAGACACTCATGGCAATAATTCTATAGTAAGGTCCTGCTTGGTCAGGGTCGAGAATCTGTTCTGCCTTTAAATTAAGTACTTCTTCCTCCATCGGATATACCGCAATAATAAATGCATGCTATATCACAGCAGTGATGCTGAAAAATTCGTTGTTAGCGAGTTCAATAACATTAAACAAGGGATTTCATAAAAGAAGTAGTTTTTTTTTTTTTCGCGACTACGTACACCTCAGCAAAAATCATGACACTTAATTTTTGTAAATCGAACTTATTACCTCTTTAGACGGCGTTACGACGTACGGCGGATTAAAAATCAGGAGGTCCACTCGGTTGCGAAGGCGGTCCGCAAGACATTCTACCTGGTAAAACACGGGCATGGTCGCAAGCAATGTCACAGATTGCCCTGTAGCTGGCATGCTCGACAATAACATTTTAGTTTTACAAGCGGAGGAACTGCTTACGAGATCGTTAACAACGACATCAACATCAGCTCCGTTTCTCTCACAGGTCCTTTTGGTCATGGCCGCTGCATTTTCATTTATGTCAGTTGCTCTGTAAATCAGCGTTCGGTGGTTTCAGTTAAAGTGAACAGGCTTTTACAGACCAAATATATGCACTTACATAAAGCAACAAGTCCGGCCTAACGCTTTCGCTATTGCTGCAGTAACAATCCCTGAACCGGAGCCAACTTCAACGCATAGTGATGGCCTGGAAACCGGAGAAAACCACGTTTCGAAACATGCGACGTATATTCGGTCATCGTTACCTCCTCCTGGCGATCTCTGGAAGCTCCTTTTCGAGAGCATCGATTAAGAGAAAACTGTCTTCCGCAGGCTCGTACACGGTGGCTGCTTCGCTTTCACTGAAGGAACTGATGATCGGCGTTTCCATTGGAGGAATCTACATGAGACACTGACATGAGAGGAGTTTGTTTTCACCACGTTAACCACGTTTCGACGCCCCAATTTGTTTACGTCAGAGTACGCAGCACACTTTCCAGAAGCGGCTAAATTTGGCGGCTAAATTTGGCGGCAAGCTTGTTTATGATTTTGCGCAACTGACGCACAACTGACGGAACGTGGTGCTGCGAGCGCTCTCTGTTTGACGTCACTGTTTTTGTCGTCTGCTGCGTGGCTACGTTGAGGCTGCAGGCTATCCCTACGCGTCGTTGGCCCTTATTTCTTGGTCTTCGTCTTTGATTTCTTTGTCTTCGTCTTTGGCTAGCGTAAAATGAAGGTATTCGTCATTTGTCGATATTGGCAATATTGGCCACTCGCTGCAAGTGTGTGGCCGAAAGAGGAATACAAGAGAGAAGTACAGTTGAATACGTGCAAGAGAGAAATACAATCGACAGGGAAGAGTTCTCACACAATGCGGCTTCATATATATCAAGGCAGTGATCTAATTATCTTTACGTATCTTCTGCGCTAGCTTTTGTTTTCTCTTTGCGGCATTCTTGATACCCTAGTTTATGCATGCGCTTAGGAGGCAAGCTAAAACTCTACCTACTGTGCTCGATATCGCAGTGGCATTTTTCTTTTTTTCGTGATAAGACTGCCCAGATTCAGCTTGGTTAATACTTTCTCTAGGAGCAGCGAAATGCTGCTTATTATCATGATCGATGTTGCCACTATGCCCATCCCAAGGGCGGATTATGTTATCTTAGAACAATAAAGTGGAGTTTATCGCCAGGCACAGTTCGCATAAATGACGCCGTTGCGTATCACTATTCAGCTGATTAACCTATGCTGCGGGTATCGTTTGATCTCGAGGACCTCTAATCTCGTCTTCATTGCTCACGCGAAACAAATCGTATTTTTATTTCTAGCCTCATCTCATCTCTTTAGAAGATAATGGATGTGAGAAAGGGATTGCGCTAGTCGTGCTTTCGACTTTGGAAGAAATCTGGGTATTGCGCATACTTTTGCGCACATATATTATTTAACCTCCCCTGCGTTTTTATTAAACGTTTTCTTTTTGCCCCGCCGCGGTGGTCTGGATTTCCGATGGTGACGGAAATGTTGTAGGGGGCTCAGATTTGGGTGCACATTAAAGAACCCCAAATGGTCGCAAATTCCGGAGTCCTCCACTACGCCGTCTCTCATAATGATATGGTGGTTTTGGGACGTTAAACGCCGCATATCAATCAATAAATTAAATGTTTTCTTTACGCGAATAACTCGTCATTTCTGTACACGGAACGCGTTGGGACACGAGTATTAGCAGTGATGAAAAACTTCCGGACGGCGCATATTCCAACTTTAAACTGACCTCTTTATTCTTATCTGCTCACTTTCCTCTTCCTTCCTTTCACTGCCTGGTGAGTGAGTTAAGTGGGTGAAGGGAGGATCGGTTAGAAGAGGAGGACTGCCACTCCTCCTTCTAGCCTGTTGTACACGTTCGAGGTTTCTCAATTCGAGAACGAGTTCCCGTTAAAATTCTTTAAATGCGAAAGAAACTCGTTACAGTTACATTTTCGTTACGTTAACGTTACTTCAGATTTTTTTTAATAAATACAGAGTGTCACCTAATCCTGGGGCAGAATAACATCTGAAATTCAAAGTTCACATTGAACTATACACATATCATGTGAATTTAATAACGCCGACAGCAGGTTATGTGTAAGTAAAATGAATCTAAAAAAAAAATAAACGCCCCTTAGACGAATATTTTAGAGACCACCAGCCCTACTACAGCCGTGTATAACTGCAATTTTTCGGGCTCTTCTATTTCAGGTCGAATACATGTGGCACTTTCCACGTCGGTCATCAAACTCGCGGCCAAGATACATCGCTTCAAGTATTCAAACATAAATCTCCATCAATTCATCAATATAATTAAATTCATTGAACAGCAAACGGTATTGAAAACGACAATGCCCAGCCATTTAGTGGGTGCCGATTCAATATTTCTATGTGAGTAGAAAATAAAATAATGTCCTGGATACACGCTTGCTACTTTTGTCTTGTAAATTCCCCTGTTCGCATTCAAAGAACACATTTATGTATTTTTTTGTCCTTCTATCTTTTTCTCTCTTTCTTCACGTTCGTTCCCTATATTTTTCTTTTTATGTTTCTTTATAAATCTTCGTTTGCCCGTCTTTCTCTCTCTCTCTGGCCTTCTATCCTTTTGTATTTCATTCATTTCTTTCTATTTCTTTTTTTCCCTTTCATCTCTTTTTCTCTCTACCTCTATACTCGTTCTCGTCTCCTCCTCACCCTCAATTCGCTTTAACAACCCCCATGATATACTATACTAATAAAAGATACATTCTCTTGTAGCGCGAGAGCGTGCTGCACAAAAAAAAAAAACGCGCAATTTTTTAATCATCCCACTTAATTAGGATGGTCACTCAGCTAAGATGCGTAAACGAGCAAATTGAAAGTCAGCCAGAACGGTACTGGCATTGGTGAGCTGTTCATCTTTCATACTGCCGTTCTTATGTACAATTGAAAATGGCCGTCATTTGAGGTATTCGCTCTAGGTTGAGTCTCACCGCAGTGCCTCCCACCCAGCCCCTCCCCGTTGGTCGAATTTCAAAGAAAACAATCATCGCAGTCGATATAAAAAATTTTAAGGAAGTGAAGCGATTACGCGCCACTTGACCATCCTGCCTTGGTCCCCTGCTCTCCGGAGATAACAATGGCAAGTAAGCGGGATTTGCAACGCAACATCGGCAGTCCTCTGCTGCCATTACCACCAAAAGCCTGCATGATCACAATCATACCACTTTAATTATAAACTAGAGGAAATTAAAGAAGTCAGGCATAAGCTAGTTGGTGCGTTTCCATTATACAAATATGAAACATTGCTTAACACGCATGACCAAAAGAGTGTGGTACGCAAAAAAAAAGAAGTGTCCAAATAAGTTACTCGTTTACGCTAACAAAAAGGGCACACGCTACCGCCCTGCCTTACTTACAAAAAAAAAAAAAGAAAAAGACCTGTTCGTTTCCACCCCCCCCCCCCCAAAAAAAAAAGTGACGCACGTTACTTCGGCCCTTACAGGGTCATAATTCTGAATCAGATTGTCTTCGCTGCTGTAAGCTACAGTAACAATTTTATAAAGCTCCTATTTATGCTTCAAATAAAATTTCTAGTTCAAACAATAATTTAACTTGAAATACAGAGTTAACGAGAATAATTTGCACAGGTATGCCTTCATTCATTCATTCATTCATTCACAAAACTTTATTTGTGTCCTGAAGCCCGGTACCACCAGGCCGAGCTTTGCGGCGTCATCGTGGACCTTCTGGACTGCCCGTAGTTGGTCTTGATAAGACCTGCTTCACCGCACCATCGTCTGCCGGTAAAGCCATTGTTCTTCGGTGTGGGCGATAGTCGCGGGACAGCCCGCCGGCATGTGGGTGATCCCAATGATGCCATTGCACACGTCACACTTGCCTTGAATTTCACTGTCAGGGAGAATTTCAGGTAGAAAAAAAGAATGGCAGCATATCCACGGAGTGAATGATGGAGAGTGGGGCGAAGAATTCGTCCGTTCATTCGTTCTTGCTTCCGTCCATCCATGCGTCCGTCAGTGTGAACGTCCATGCGTCCATCAGCCCGTCCGTGCGTGCGTCTGTTCGTGCGTCCGTCCCTGCGTTCGTCCATGCAGCCGCCCCTGCGTCCGTTCATGCGTCCATCCATGCGTCTGTCTATGTGTCCGTTCGTCCATCTATCTATTCAACACTCCAAGTACCACCATCTCGCATCTTTTCATCATATATTCCCCATATAGAAGCACCGCCATCCAGCGGACATTCCAAGGACTAAACGAGAGGTGGCACACGCACACTTTCTTACGGCTTGCGCTTCGGGTCCACTTCCCACCTTTAACCACCTCGAGTTCATGGTATATACTAGTTCACTGTATTCATGGCACTGCGGCCGAACGCTCGCTAAACCTTTCGAAAACCAAGGAGGTTACGCCCAGCAAGTATGACGTAGCAAACTTTTTCAGTCAGATAGTGCTCAATGTACATGCCAATGGCTGCTAATGGGAAATGAGAGGCGGAAAATTCGGCTTTTACTTTCTTACGGCTTGCGCTTCGTATCTACTTCCCATTTTTAACCACTTCGAGTTCATTCATTGTATATACAAGTTCATTGTATTCATGGCACTGCGGCTCAACGCTCGCTAAACCTTTCGAAAACCAAGGAGGTTACGCCCAGCAAGTATGACGTAGCAAACTTTTTCAGTCAGATAGTGCTCAATGTACATGCCAATGGCTGCTAATGGGAAATGAGAGGCGGAAAATTCGGCTTTTACTTTCTTACGGCTTGCGCTTCGTATCTACTTCCCATTTTTAACCACTTCGAGTTCATTCATTGTATATACAAGTTCATTGTATTCATGGCACTGCGGCTCAACGCTCGCTAAACCTTTCGAAAACCAAGGAGGTTACGCCCAGCAAGTATGACGTAGCAAACTTTTTCAGTCAGATAGTGCTCAATGTACATGCCAATGGCTGCTAATGGGAAATGAGAGGCGGAAAATTCGGCTTTTACTTTCTTACGGCTTGCGCTTCGTATCTACTTCCCATTTTTAACCACTTCATTCATTGTATATACAAGTTCATTGTATTCATGGCACTGCGGCTCAACGCTCGCTAAACCTTTCGAAAACCAAGGAGGTTACGCCCAGCAAGTATGACGTAGCAAACTTTTTCAGTCAGATAGTGCTCAATGTACATGCCAATGGCTGCTAATGGGAAATGAGAGGCGGAAAATTCGGCTTTTACTTTCTTACGGCTTGCGCTTCGTATCTACTTCCCATTTTTAACCACTTCGAGTTCATTCATTGTATATACAAGTTCATTGTATTCATGGCACTGCGGCTCAACGCTCGCTAAACCTTTCGAAAACCAAGGAGGTTACGCCCAGCAAGTATGACGTAGCAAACTTTTTCAGTCAGATAGTGCTCAATGTACATGCCAATGGCTGCTAATGGGAAATGAGAGGCGGAAAATTCGGCTTTTACTTTCTTACGGCTTGCGCTTCGTATCTACTTCCCATTTTTAACCACTTCGAGTTCATTCATTGTATATACAAGTTCATTGTATTCATGGCACTGCGGCTCAACGCTCGCTAAACCTTTCTAAAGCTAAGGAGGTTACACCCAGCGAGTATAACGCAGCAACCCTTTCTTGCCAGATAGTGCTCCATGTACATGCCAATGGCTGCTAATGGTGATCGCAGCCTGCGCGTTAACTAAAAGCCGAATGCTCCTGTCTCTCATTCCCCATTAACAGCCATTGACATGTACATTGAGCACTATTTTTTTATTGTTCAACAACGAACAGAAGAAGTCAATCACCGGCACCACCTTGGAGGTCAAAATGTTATACTTGTTACATACTGCGAGGGACGAACGGGTGCCGTTATACAGAGCTTCGCCCTATAATACGGAGTTGGGTGAGTTCCGGTTTGCAGTAAACATAGCGTGACTGCCTGAGCGCTGTTCAATTTTGCGTGTGGCAGTGGAAATTGTCTACGCCCCAAGTAATAATAGTTTGCGATGTCGTTGTAAGTGATTAAATTATCTTTATAGCCCCCGGAATGGTAGTGGGCGTCGGATCGGGTCTGACCGGCACGGCAAGCGAGTCCTCGTGCTAGGTCATTCGTCACCTCATCGAGGTTGACCATAGTTTCGTCCGCTTGTCCCATATGAGCAGGAAACCATCGAATTTCAGTATCGATAGGATTGACTTTGTTCACAAGTTTAACCACAGTACCAGCGACATGGCCCTTGTCGAAGCTCGTAATTGCTGCTTTGGAGTCGCTATAGACGTATGACCATTTTCTGTCCCTGATAGCTAAAGCAATCGCGGCTTGTTCGGCAACCGTGTAATCCTTAGTGGGTATAGTCAGGGCGTCCAGTACCTCTCCCTGGCTGTCGACCACCACAGCCGTGTAGGCCTCTTGGCCTTTAGCGCTCGTGTCTTTCGTGTCCTTCTTGTCTCTGTGTCGTCGTTTTGTTCTCGCGCTATAACTATCGTAATGCCATACCAACTAGCCCAAGCTGCCACACTTTCACCCAGGCTGCGTCCACGACGGCCGCCTGTTATCCTAGCTGTTCGATTTCTTTCAATAAAGTATGCCTTACCCCAGCAATACTATGTGTATTGGCCCGTCATGTTGCCTGCAGAGGCACGTGATAGCTGCTATTTCTGTGGTACGCAATAAAAGACAGTTTTCTCAGTGTGACGTTAAGCACAAAATGAGACTTCATCATCAACGCTATCCGCAAAGGAAACATCACTCGATTCTCAACAAATCTGGTATAACTTTAATGGTGCCTCCCCTAAAAAGACGGAGGCTCAGATAGTGTAGTCATGAAGAAATCTTTTGGCAGCTTAGTTTTGGGGGAAATTTTTTTAATGCGCGAACATATATTTTCATTTGAACATATATAATTCTCTAAAAAATTTCGAGTGTTCACGAAATGACATACAAGGTTCAGCTAAAATGCAGCAACTATAAAAACCTATAACCGCACTATATAGCTGTTAGAGACATACATATATACAAAAAACTTTATTTTAACATACAAAGAACTTTATTCAGCTGTTAGATAGAAAATTTTATTTCGAATATAAAGTTGATAAACATCACTGGAGTATTGTACGTACAACTTCTTATAACTACGACGTATTGCAGAACAGCAATATACATTTCGAAACCGTGCATTGGACACGATGGAGCCTCCGCATGAAACTCGCGGAATAGTTGGAATAGAATCTAAAGAGTAACGCGAAACTTCACGTTACCGAAAGGTGTTAACAATTTGTTACGATTCCGAAATGGTAAGGAGTGCATTACTAACTTACCGGAAAAAGTAACGCGTTACCGTTAATGCCGTTACTTGTAACGCATCACTGCCCCACCGCGGGGGTCTAGTGGCTAAGGTACTCGGCTGCTGACCCACAGGTCGCGGGATCAAACTCCGGTTGCGGCGGCTGCATTTCCGATGGAGGCGGAAATGTTGTAGGCCTGTGTGCTCAGATTTGGGTGCACGTTAAAGAACCCCAGGTGGTCGAAATTCCTGGAGCCCCCCACTATATACGGCGGCTCTCATAATCATATGGTGGTTTTAGGACGTTAAAACCCCACATATCAATCAATAATTAATCATCATGTAATGCATTGCTGACAATCCTTGGCGAAAGAAAGCAGTGATGAACGAAAGAAGTGAAGCGGCTCAGTTGCAAGATTTGCGTCGCGTGTGTCACTTCTTTCTTTCGCTCCGCGTGATGAGCGCTGTTTTAAATACGCCGTAGGCTTTCTTGGGATACTGGGACGCAGAAATTGTGGTCTGTCTATTTGTCTGTGTTACAAGCTGCCACTCTAGCGTCGCCAGCGCGAAGTCGGCGACGGGAATGACAGCAGGTTGGTTCGTTCCGTACGCAAGCAGAGACAGTGAAGAGATCAGAGACGTGGGAAAACAAAACAAACTTTACTCTAGTGATATTGCAGCAACACGGGATCTAATACAACACTTCAATAGAACTAACAAAATACATCGACACTTGATACAACTAAAGAAATATATAACAGAAACAATAAATCAGCTTACGAGAGAGAACTATTACAAACTACACAAACTAACACAACAGAACTACAGAGGAGAAAGTTCGAAGATATAAACAGGTGAAGGCATACGTGTGATGACCGGCAGCGTTGCGTCCCCGACGATCGGATGCGAGAAGTCGAAGAGAGTTCTGGCACGACTGCGATGTCGGCGGTGTTGCAACGCTGGTGGCTCCGGGAGGCTAGTGCTTGCAGGTGACTTCGAGCAGGTTGAGCTAACTCGAAGCGAAGTCCCGATGTCTACGTTGCAGACGTTAATATCGCGTCACAGCTAGATGAACGGCTAAGTTTAGGTGGCCAGCCGATACAGAGCCACACTAAAAACTTCTAGAAGAGATGCTTGTTGATCTGTTTCTACACCATCTTGGTCAGCGACTAGTCTGCCTAGCAGGGCAAAATCCTGCGCTTAAATCCCCCTCGTGTCTCCTCGCTCTCTTCCTTGGGGACAAGAGACCTCTACCTGGGTCCAATCATGCGCGTTTAATTGAGGGGAAACTCCGCCCCAAAAATATTTTGACCCCACCCCTTTTTAATAGGGAGAGGGCCCGCAACTAGCGAGAGTGACAACCTGTCGGGTTGTTGTCATACGGCTTGGCCACCAGAGCGTTTCCCACGCTTTTCTCCGTGGGAACGGTCAACCACTTAGCTCTCAGCCGGGCGTCTTGTAGTCTAATCCTTGTACGGGGTATACCGCGGCCTTCTACGACCTTGCAGACGTCGCCACGGTTATAAAAGGATTAACTGTCGGCGGCGACGTTCTAAGGAGAGCACCCCCATTTTGCACTTATCGGTTCCCTTTCATGTGCCGCCGTTTCTCACGGTCAGTCGGGCAGTACGGCGCCCGTTAATTGCCGTGACGCGGTGTCGCCGAAAATAGCCGTCCGTGACATTGCCCCCCACTTTCAGAATGTTATTCATAACATTTGTTCGCACGGAGGGGAATTTTTCCGACAACAAGGAACAAAACACCACCAACAGGGGAGGCATGAGGACTGTCCCTCTCATACTCAACATAAATAGGCAGAGTGCATCAAAGTAAAAAGGAAAAACAAACAATTGTTAGAGCACCAGCTTCATTTACACGCAACAATATCAATGCGCCATACAAACAAGAAGAGAAAATAGCCGTGTATGGCAGCCATCAATACAGAATACACTGCACGAATGTATACTACGAAATAAAACGGAACAGTTGCGCTCCTCTACTGTAGGGCCATATTTCAATGTGCATTACAACAAGTAAAACAACCAATGCACCAAGCAACAAGAAAATAATTCAAAATACACTTCTTATACAATGCGATACGCACATACAAACAGAAAACAACCGACGAAAGGAAAAAAAAAACCACATGCTCATAGACCTCAAGAACTATATCCGGCTCAAGTAATCGGCTCCCACGTTTTCGCTACCCTTAATATGCGTAATGGTGAACTGGTACTCTTGGAGTAGTAAACTCCATCGAAGTACTCGAGCGTTCAGCTGTTTCGCCCGTTGGATATAACTCAGAGGCTGGTGGTCTGTCTGGACACAAAAATGTACTCCATATAAGTACATGGAGAATTTCTGAATTCCCCATACCAACGCGAGACATTCGCGTTCGATGGTACTATAGGAAGCCTCCCGTGGAAGTAGCTTTCGGCTGGCATAAGCTGTGGGGTGGAGCTTGCCTTCGTGGGCCTGCATGAGCACGGCTCCGAGACTTGTGTCCGATGCGTCCGTTCGAAGTACGAATGGTTGGTGCAAATCTGGTAGCCGTAGTATCGGCTCCGTCGAGACATGTTGTTTGAGACTTCGAAAAGCCTCCTCGTGGGCTGCTGTCCATTTCACCGAGTTAGCTTCGCCCTTCCGAGTTAAATCTGTAAGGGGAGCGCTGACTTCTGCGTAATTCGGAATAAATTCCCGATAGTACCCGGTCAAACCGAGGAAGGCGCGCACTTGTCGCTTGTTTGAAGGACGTGGTGCAGCTTCGATCTTGTCGAGTGTTTTCCCCAGTGGTTGCAATCTGCCCCTGCCAACTCGGTGTCCCAAGAAGTCGATTTCTTCTACCCCAAGTTCGCATTTACTGGGGCGCACTGTAAGCCCAGCCCTCTGTATGCGCTCAATAAGCAGTCCCAGGGACCTCAGGTGCTCTTCCCATGTCTCGGTGGCTACCAGTACATCATCGTAGTAGTGGTCCACACCGGGTATACCTTCTGCAACCTTCCGCATCAACTTAGCAAATACAGCAGGCGCTGTCTTGATGCCGAATGGCATGAAGCGGAACTGATATAGTCCCGATGTCGTCGAGAAGGCCGTCTTCGCTTTGGACTCTTCGGTCAGCGGGATCTGCCAATAGCCCTTCACGAAGTCGAGCTTCGAGAAATACTTCTTTTTTCCTACTGTAGCAAACACCGCGTCAGTTCTTGTCATAGGTTCGGAGTCGGCCACCAGAACGTTGTTCAGGCGTCGAAAATCGATACACAGTCGATTTGTCCCGTCGGGTTTCTTTACCAAAATGACTGGCGAATTATAAGGTGACTCTGATTTCTCAATGATGCCGAGCTTCTCCATCTCCCGCACCTCTTTCTCTACACCTTCCCGCGTTGCAAAGGGAAGAGGGTATTGTTTCACGTGGACGGGGTTACTCGTGGTGAGTTCGAGGTTGCAGTGGACCCAGTCAGTTTTGCCCGGGACATCCGAGAAAATACGAGCGTGTTCCCTGACAATTCCTTGCAGCTGTCCGATCTGCTGAGCGTCCAGTTTGTCGGAGAGCTTCACGTCTTCTTCCCCTTCTACTTTCAGCCAGCCAGGGGTTGGAATATGCTCGTCCTCGCTCGATTCCACAACACCAAATGTCACGTTGCACACCTTGGTGGAGGGGCTGTCCCTCTCCTCGTATCTTTTTAGTAGGTTGGCATGGAAGATTTTTCTGCCGCCAGCCATGTCTATGACGTAGTCAGCTTCACCTTTCTTTTCCCGGACTTCAAAAGGGCCCTTCCATTGCAGCAGCAGCTTGTTCGTGTCGGTTGGAAGTAAAATCAGTACCTTGTCTCCGGGGTTGAAACTCCGCTCCTTCGCCTTTCGATTGTACAGCTTCGTGTACCGTGCTCCGGCTTTTTCCAACTCCTCGTGTGCCAGGCGGCACGTTTCTTCCAAACGATTCCGAAGGTCAAAGACATGCTGGTACGTCGTCTTAGCTTCTTCAGTCAAGTCGGCGTTCGTCCACAACTCCTTCAGTATCGCCAAGGGTCCCCTCACATGGCGGCCGTAGAGAAGCTCGAAGGGTGAAAATCCCATACTGGCCTGCGGAACCTCCCTATAGGCAAAGAGGAGAGGTGCCAGGTAGCGGTCCCAATCTCTCGGTTTTTCGGCGCACATACGCTTCAACATTAATTTTAAGGTGCCGTTGAATTTTTCCACCAAGCCGTTCGCCATGGGGTGATATGGGGTGGTGTGGAGCTGGCGCACGGAAAGGAGCCGCGCTACTTCCTTCATCAGGTCCGATGTGAAGTTCGTGCCACGGTCGCTCAGTACCTCGCGGGGGACGCCAAATCGGGAGAACATCTCCACCAGGGCTTCGGCCACTCGCTCAGTTTCGATACTCGGGAGCGCCACCGCGTCTGGATACCGGGTGGCATAATCCATCAAAGTCAAAATGTATCGGTTCCCATGCTTTGAGGGCGGGTGAATCGGTCCCACTATATCGATCGCCACTCGCTTGAACGGGGTGTCAATTATGGGTGCCCTCCCCAGTGGAACATGTGGTACACGGCCCTTTGGTACGGTGCGCTGACAAATGTCACATGAGGCGACGAACCTTTTCACGTCAGCTGTGATGCCTGGCCAAAAGAACTCCTCCGAGATCCGGTCCTTGGTTTTCTGCGTGCCCAAGTGTCCTGCCATTATACCGTCGTGTGCCGTTTTAAGCACAGCTTCTCGGTGGCAGCGCGGAACGACTAATTGACGTACAAGCCGTCCGTTGGCCTCTGTGTACTGTCGGTACAGCAGTCCCTGTTCTTGTTTGTACTCGATGATTCCCTTTTCATTTCGGCATGTTTGCTTCCTGCCGATCTTCTCAAAACACTGTTTGAGTGTCGCATCTCCCCTCTGCTCGCAGCCATAGTTATCTCCCGGCAATCCCGCCGTGGTCCCTGGCGTACGAAGTTTGGCAAATTTTCCCGGCTGTGCATGCGCTTGCGAACGGGTTATAGCTGCTGCCACAGGCTCTTCTCTTAACTCCTTTGTCGCGACTGGTTTTTCAGTCTGCTTTCTGGGATCATTAGGAGGTCTTACGCCCTCGATATTGCCCAGAATGAGGTCATACAGTGGATCTTGCAGACATAGTGCTGTCAGATTGCCAGTAAAGTAGGGGGTGTTAACCTCAATCCGTGCTTCGGGCAGCATCCTCGCTGTTCCGTCAACCAAGTAGACGAGTCTGCTTGTACCTGTC
Organism: Rhipicephalus microplus; assembly: GCF_043290135.1. Lineage (NCBI taxonomy): Eukaryota > Metazoa > Arthropoda > Arachnida > Ixodida > Ixodidae > Rhipicephalus > Rhipicephalus microplus. The sequence continues at coordinate 229,705,491 of NC_134701.1, forward strand.
AGCTCGTCTTCCTTCACCAACTTCCTCCGCACGATTACTGTGTTGCACCCCGTATCCCGCAACACTGATATGTCTGTGCCTCGGAGGGTCCCTGTGGCCACTGGTAGGTTCTCGGCCAGATTTTTCGGCGGTGTCGCCTTTACGGCGTTCACGACGGGGACTTTTTCGCCATTCCTAAGCTCGACATACCCGTCGCATATGGGATCCTCACGCGTTTCCTTTGGTGCGTAGAGGCAGGATGCCTGGAGGGAGTTATTTGCTCCTGACCGGCAGTCGTTTGCCCCATGTCCTTTTTTCCCACACTTGAAGCAGACGATGGCTACATTAGCGGCAGGTCTGTTGCGACACAAGTGCGGTGGGTGATTCCCACGATTGCAAATATAGCACCGTGGTAAAGCTGAGTGGCTGTTGCTTCCTCTTTCGTATTTCCCCTTTTCGTCCGTTATGGGACCATCTTTCTTTGTTTTCGCTAGGCTTGCTCCACCCTGAGCTTCCAAAAACTGGTCTGCCAGCTCAAGCATGTCTTCCAGAGATTCCGCCCTCCTTTCTTTCAAATATAATGCCAGGTTCAAACCACATCCATGCAAGAACCTCTCTCTAATCAACAATGCTCGGAGGGACTCGAATTCTGTCTCAGTTTTGGACAGCTCAACCCATCTATCGAAGTAGTGTCTTAAGCGAGCCGCGTACTGTGTTGCTGTTTCACCCCCTACTGGCCTCTCCTTATTAAACTTGTCTCGGAACCCATCCGCCGTGAAGCGAAAGTGCTTCAGGAGGGCGGTTTTAACCTTGGTGTAGTCCGCTGCATCTGCAGGCGGTAGCCTGCCATAAACACTTAGCGCCTCTCCTGTAAGACATGTCGAAAGCGCCGTCACCCATTGGCTTTCAGGCCACTTTTGCCCTCTGGCGATGCTCTCAAATCGGCGTATAAACGCATCTAAGTCGTCCCTTCCTTCGTCAAAGGTGACGAGCAGTCTACCTGCGTGTATTCTCAAACTCGGCTCCTCCCCGGCATCGGCGTGCTCACTGCTGGATCTGCTCACACTGCTACTCTCATTGAGGCGAATCTTTAATTGCAGTAACTGCACTTCCCGTTCTCCGGCTTCCCTAGCCGCTTCCCTTGCTGCTTCTCGTTCTCTCTCCCTTTCAACGCGTTCTCTTTCCTTTTCTTCGCGTTCTCTCTCCCTTTCTTTTTCCTTTTCCTCCCGGGCCCGTGCCCGCTCTTCTCTGGCTAACGCCTGTTCCTGCTGCTCCTTAATCCATTGTCTCAGTTCGGCGCCCTCGAGGCCTAACTGTTTACCATGCGCGATACACTTATCCAAATCTATACACTCCATACTGCAAACTGTCACTATAATTCCACTATAAAAAGAGCGCAATCATATGCAGGATGCAACCGCTTCAACTGTGCGGCTCTATCACCACGCTGTCCGCACGGTTCTCGTTCACCCCTCACTGTCTTACTCTTTGTACGGAACGTCCTGTCTCGCGGACGCCAGTTTTGTTACAAGCTGCCACTCTAGCGTCGCCAGCGCGAAGTCGGCGACGGGAATGACAGCAGGTTGGTTCGTACCGTACGCAAGCAGAGACAGTGAAGAGATCAGAGACGTGGGAAAACAAAACAAACTTTACTCTAGTGATATTGCAGCAACACGGGATCTAATACAACACTTCAATAGAACTAACAAAATACATCGACACTTGATACAACTAAAGAAATATATAACAGAAACAATAAATCAGCTTACGAGAGAGAACTATTACAAACTACACAAACTAACACAACAGAACTACAGAGGAGAAAGTTCGAAGATATAAACAGGTGAAGGCATACGTGTGATGACCGGCAGCGTTGCGTCCCCGACGATCGGAAGCGAGAAGTCGAAGAGAGTTCTGGCACGACTGCGATGTCGGCGGTGTTACAACGCTGGTGGCTCCGGGAGGCTAGTGCTTGCAGGTGACTTCGAGCAGGTTGAGCTAACTCGAAGCGAAGTCCCGATGTCTACGTTGCAGACGTTAATATCGCGTCACAGCTAGACGAACGGCTAAGTTTAGGTGGCCAGCCGATACAGAGCCACACTAAAAACTTCTAGAAGAGATGCTTGTTGATCTGTTTCTACACCATCTTGGTCAGCGACTAGTCTGCCTAGCAGGGCAAAATCCTGCGCTTAAATCCCCCTCGTGTCTCCTCGCTCTCTTCCTTGGGGACAAGAGACCTCTACCTGGGTCCAATCATGCGCGTTTAATTGAGGGGAAACTCCGCCCCAAAAATATTTTGACCCCACCCCTTTTTAATAGGGAGAGGGCCCGCAACTAGCGAGAGTGACAACCTGTCGGGTTGTTGTCATACGGCTTGGCCACCAGAGCGTTTCCCACGCTTTTCTCCGTGGGAACGGTCAACCACTTAGCTCTCAGCCGGGCGGAGTGGCTATGAAAAGAGAAAAGAAGAGAAAAGCGAGCCCCGTTATTGTCTGCTTCAAAGAGCGACACCGCCACAGTAGCTCACGAGGGATGGGGGTGAGGAGGGATAAAAAGGATAGGAGTAAAGATGTGGGAAAGCCGAAGAAGGAGAAGAGAAGAAGAGACGTGTGGTAAGCCACAGCGAGCGAGGACAAATCGAGGGGATAGAAGAGATAGGAAAGATGGAGCACGGTCACTGGAGTCCGAGGACGGGGCGCACCTGCGAGAGCTCCTTTCGGCGTCGGTGGATGGCGTAGAACAAGTCCAGTAAATCAGAGCTGCACTGTACGGGGTATACCGTACCTTGTACGGGGTATACCGTACAAGGTACGGGGTACGAGGTATCCTTGTACGGGGTATACCGCGGCCTTCTACGACCTTGCAGACGTCGCCACGGTTATAAAAGGATTAACTGTCGGCGGCGACGTTCTAAGGAGAGCACCCCCATTTTGCACTTATCGGTTCCCTTTCATGTGCCGCCGTTTCTCACGGTCAGTCGGGCAGTACGGCGCCCGTTAATTGCCGTGACGCGGTGTCGCCGAAAATAGCTGTCCGTGACATTCTGCCTGTCACACGGAAGGATCCAGCCACCCGGCCAAAGTTTAAGCATTTCTTATCGCCCAGCCATGTTGAGGTGGTGGTTGCGTTCATAGTTTTGAACGTACTAGATCAAAAAGCAAATATTCCCTATATATGATGCGCAACATCAATACGCAAGTAATAGGGGGGGGGGGGGGAGGGGAGGTTTCCCTTACTAAAAATATACATAGATACGTTTGTAGCGTAGTCTTCTGGTCGCTACTTGGTCGCCGCCGGAGAGATGACACGTACACACTGCAGATTCATAGAGTTGCTCCTAAACCGATTTATTTTGCTTGGTGTTCATCATAGACGTCGTACACACTTGTACGCGGCATAACTCTAATAACTCGGAGCAGCACCCGCTGCAACCTGCTCTCGTGGCGTCTCCGCTGCGACTCTCCCTCGGCTCCCCTCGAAGCGTGTCCAAGCGACCCCCGAGACACACAAAAAGGGCCACTCAGCAATATCCGTTCACCACACCCGATCGAGTGTGACGAATTCAAACCGGTACACCCAATAGCAGGCGGTCTCCACCGAGTTTGATCTCGATGACCGCCGTCCGCCTAAACACAAATGACCTAAACTAAAGTAAAAACCTACAACAAGCTACCGCGACATCCGTTAGGCTTATACCGTACCGCTCACACCGCATACCTTCCGCGCCGCGGATACAAAGCCGTCTGCGGTCCCCTAAATGGGAAGCAGACCCTCGCAGAAAGGCAGAGAACGCGCTCGTACAACAAAGCCGGTGAGCCACTCAAGGACACCACCGCAAACCCTGCTCCTGGGCAGACCCGCGACATTCAAACGAGCCAAAAGTTGAAAGAAAATAGCTACATTTATATCTACGCGACACGTTATTTTATATAAAGACCCTATGCTGTGCTGAAAACACGATGCATGAAAGAAGGCCTGCAAAAGACTATCCTCTTTCGATTGATTGAGTGATTATAATTGATATGTGGGGTTTAACGTCCTAAAACCACAATATGATCAAGAGAGACACCGTAGTGGGGGACTCCGGAAATTTCTACCACCTAGGGTTCTTTAACGTGCACCCAAATCTGGCTGGACGAGGACGAAGTGATTCTCTCACAGAACGCTTGCCTCAACGCTAGAACTCCCACATTTATCCGAGACCGATCCCGCTCTGCCTTAGATTTGAGTTTTATAAGCTCGGGTATTTCTAGCGTATCTTGGACTACTCTAGACTGCGCCACCAACAGTGACCACTTACCAGTACTGTTTGAAATTTCTTGCCCCATTATTCCATCTTACTCCCAAGCTCGAACCTTTATCAATTATTCCAAATTTAAAAATGACCTAGAAGTTGCTTTGACTACCCCCACTGAAGACAACGATGAAAATAAAGCCATGAAATTAAGTGCGGTAATTAAAAGAACGTTCAAAAAAGCAGAATTTTCTATTGAGTCTGATACGAGAAAGCCTTGTAGTCAGTGGTGGAATTCTGAGTGCTCTCGTGATCATAGACGACGACAAGCGGCTTGGAAGCAGCTAATTCATAATCAGTCCCCCAAAAATTGGGCAGATTACAAGTTTATTGCTGCTACATTTAAGCGCACCGTGGCTAAAGCTAAAGAAGACTATGACAAAAAACATTTCGACTTTCTTTCCAAACCTAGAAATAAGAAAGCGTTATTCCGATATATGAGATCGCGCAAAATTCTGCCGTCTCTAGTTAACTCTGATTATGACAGGTTATCGACGGAAGAAATGACTAATTCGTTAGAGGCAATCGGAAGAGGTTTAGCTAACAGATTTTCGTCGACTTTGACAATCAACTGGCAAAAGTCCTCTATAAAGACTGACTACGAAAAAGTGACATTGTCCGAAATGTCAAGCGTAATTAGAAACTTACCCTCTTCGGCTCCTGGTCCTGACGGTATAACAGTTCCTATGATTAAAATTTTATTCCAGATATCACCCGGCGACGTCCTCAACCTTATAAACTATTCCTTAAGCAATGCCTGGATACCACATGACTGGAAAATAGCTAGAGTGATTCCCATATTAAAAAAACAAGGGTCAGGTTTTAACATTGACAACATCAGACCAATCTCTCTAACATCTCACCTGATCAAAATTATAGAGAGAGTTCTCAATAATAGAATAAAAGTTTGGATGGCTGACAAGCTAATATTGAAACCATTTCAAATAGGTTTTCGTAGCGAATGCTCAATTTGGTGTGCTCATGCCGACTTAGAGAGCCGAATACAGCTTGCCCGAAAAAGACGACAATACGCGGTACTAGTAACACTAGACATAGCTAAAGCTTATGATAGCGTTGAGCACTCAATTTTATTGAATTCTTTACACGAATGTGACTTTCCGCGATATATTGTTGATTGGGTAGCAGAGTTTCTAAAATCGAGAGAATTTTATTGTGCAAAGGATGGATGTCACTCATCTAAATTCAAACAGCAACGTGGAGTACCTCAAGGGGCGGTCCTATCTCCGCTGTTATTCAATGTGTTGATGAGCTCAATTCCCATTGAACGAGATATCACTGTCTACATTTATGCAGACGACATTGCATTTTTCGTTGCAGACAGTGACATTTATTCTTTGCATCAAAAATTGCAAAAGTACATGTATTCTCTTGAAATTTGGCTGCATTCAATTTCATTGTCTCTAAACATCAGTAAAAGTGCGCTCCTGGTGTTCCCTATAGCAGATTCTATTCAAATTTCAGTACTTTATAATCAGGAACCGATTCCACAAGTAGAGTCTATAAAATATTTGGGCATTATTTATAACGAGAAACTTAACTGGAGCCCTCACATAGACTATAACGTGGCAAAGGCACAACGAGCTTCAGGCTTATTGCGAAGGTTGAGCAACAGAAAATATGGGTTACATAGACACACCTTATTAATGATATATAAAATGTACATGCGCCCAATACTCGAATTTGGGTGTATATTATTTTCGGGTGGCCCTACGTACAAAATTAAACCGTTAGTTCTATTAGAGCGAGAAGCGTTACGGTTGTGTTTGCGACTCCCCAGGTATGTCGCTATTAATGTACTATATCAGGAAGCTCGCATACCAACTATTCTTTGCCGATTCCGTATCTTAACAGTACAAACATACTTGAAATTTTACGGCTTATCAGCGAGACGGTCTGCATATGCCTTTATTAGTGACCCCGACGCCTTCTTCCTCGCTCACTGGCCACGCTTTCGTACTCCCCAGATTATTTTTGTACAAAAGAAACTTGAAAGCATAAAGGTGGATATCAGATCGGTAATTGGAACCAAAGCATTAAATCACAATATTACGACAGAATGTGATGAAATTTTTCCCCCACTATCTAAGTTTCAATCTTCGAGTTACTTAAATGACAGGTTAGAAGACTACATAGCTCATGCGGAAATAAAGAACATAATAGCCACAGACGCTTCTGTGAATAAAGAAAAGGCAGCAGTAGGAATCGTCTCAGATTACCTCGGTTGGTCATTCTCGGTAAGACTACCAGACTTCACTCCGGTTTTCGAAGCTGAGCTCCTGGCTATTATTTTAGCGCTACGAAAACTTCCTTCAAACGAAGAGAGTGCAATGATAATTACTGATTCTCTTTCGCTGTGTACTACTCTCACAGCTTCAGAACAATCAAGAGCTCTAGCGACATTACAAACATTAGTTCCACCTCATGTGAAGTTCCTGAAGTTAGTCTGGGTCCCGGGACACTGTGGCATACGGTTGAATGAAATAGCCGATTCACTATCTCGAGCCACACTTGATGGCCCTGTGATCTCGGTACTACCAGAATCGGAACACATAGTGTCGATCAGATATAGAAAATGGGCTATTTATACGGATATTATGGAAAATATTACTAAGTATACGGACTATCAGCACCTAACATACCCCTGGAAACCTCATTGGAGTCAATCTAAAAAGTTAGAAGTTATTTTAACCAAATTTCGATGTCGTGTCCCTCCATTAAACTTTTACTTGCACAGAGCTGGTCTGGCGATATCCCCCCTGTGTCCATTCTGTGAAGAAACGGAAACAATAGAGCATTACTTTATAACATGTAAAAACTATTCATTAATTAGGAAAAGACTTTTAATTGTTCCGTTTCAAGCAGTAGGTTTAAATTTAACTGCAGATAATGTTCTAAGTTTCGGTGCCTTTAGCTTGGGACATTGCCACAGGAGCGTATTCGATGCTGTATGCAATTTCATTCGAGAATCAAAGCGCATGTCATAATAATGCCTGCTTAAATATATTTCTGAAGACACTTGTCTAATTTTGAATGAAATTTGCATATTCATTTGATTGTGACCGGGTGAGATAAGCTCGATTGTCTGGTCTACTCAAAATTTCTGTCTTCCACTGTAGTATTACCTCACCTTTTCTCTTCTTGATTCAATCTTCAATTATTTGTTTAGTTTAATATTCCTTTTTAGTTAATTATTATTTTCTATTACATCATTAGTTTTTTCATTAAGGATAAACCTTTTAATATATCTCATATAGGATACTTCTAGATTTCATGGCCAATCCCCCATAGTGGGTATGTGCCAGTGCGAAGGGGCAACAACAACAACAACAACAGAACGCTTGTGCTCGTGTCTCAGTGTTTTCAATTTGTTTTCCTCGAAATCCTGGGAGCTGCCGCTCCCTCCTTTGCGGTGATGCTTCAGGACACACCTGAGAATGTTCCAGGCGTGCAACCGTCGCGCCGGACTTCGTCATCCAGGAAGCGTAGCAACGCGTCCAGCGACACCGACAGTGAGGCAACCGATTTGTATTCGGATGGCTTTGAGTCATCGGATGATGACTTCACGGTCGTCATGAATCGATCTACAAAACGAAGACTGCTGCGAACGGCATCGTCGGCAAGTGTTTCCACCGTTAAGACTGCACCACAGCGGTGGCCGCACACCATGCTGTTTATGCCCGAAGACCCTGCATCTAACTTGCGACTCCTCAACAGGCAAGTTCTTTCTGTGCTTCTCGAGGAAACCGCGCCGAATGAGATCAAAGACGTGAGGATCAATGCACGAAAGAATGTCCTTGCTGTAGACGTTATGCACCGTAGCGCACTGCAAAGCCTTCGGCACATAACAGAAATCGGCAACGTGAAAGTTCGGCCAATGGTCGCTACAGGTTGTAATGGCACTGTTGGCGTCATTTATGATGTGGATCTTTCCATCTCAGCTAATGACCTGCCAATACTAATAAAGCCAGCGACTGAAGGCACCCGCATTACGCACATTACCAGACTCGGCAACTCACGCTGCTTGAGGCTTGTGTTCGAGGGAGACAGCCTTCCCTCGTATGTCAAAGTTGGCCATGTTCGCCACTCAGTGCGTCCTTACATACCGAAGCCACTGCAATGCTACAAGTGCTTCAAGATGGGACACGTAAAAGGTGTCTGTGAGAACAAACTTGTATGTCCGCGGTGCGCTGAGTCTCACTCAAAAGACGCCTGCAGTGCCACCATACTACGATGTCCAAACTGCCACGGCGCTCATGAGGCCTCATCCAAAGATTGCCCGCGGGTGCGAAACGAGCACGCGGTACTCAGGCGTATGGTGCGTGACAATTCAACACACAAGGAAGCTGCCGCTACACTACGCCGACGACGGCGTCGTGGGCGAAGACCATCATGGAAAAACGCCTCTACCGATAGAGAGATGTCATCCTCTATCAAAGAGGCTGACTCACGAACACCGAGCTCACTGAAGACGGATACTGCCAAACAGAAGAAAGGGACAGCAGTCGCGCCTTCCGAACAGTGGCCCTCTCTTCCACGACGTCAACCTACTTCGGGGCTGCATCAAATCTCGCCGCCCTCGACGACCCCTCAAACCAGTGATGCGATGAATGAAGATCAAGTGATAAGCTTGCAGCAATCGCTGATGAGTACCATGCGTGTCCTACTGAGTAATATGAAGACTTCTGCTGCGCAGACCGCACTGCATGTGCTGGACACCCTGAGTCCGGTGCTTGCAGCTCTAAGGTAGAACCATGGCCAGCGAGGCACCGTCGTTTCGAGCGGAAGTCAAGAATGCATCTGTCTTTCAGTGGAACGCCAGAGGACTGAAGTCGCGCATGTCTGACTTTAGACAATTTGTATTTGTGAACCGCTTCCCCATTATTGTGATTTGTGAACCCAACCTATGTGCTTCAATCAAGCTGTCAGGATATGAGTGCTTTATGTCCTCCACTCACAGAGACTGCAGCAAAGTTATTGTATTCATGCGCCATGACCTCACTTACGTTCACCACAGAGTCTCGCCTGATGAAGGTAATCAGTATGTATGCCTTACTGGGAAGAAGGATAAGGTTGCTTTCACGATTATCGGAGCTTACTTATCTCCATCAAGCCGCCTTGACTGCGAGCGCTTACGCGGTATTCTGACATCGACTCCAAGGCCATGGGTGATCACTGGCGACTTCAATGCCCACCATTTCCTATGGGGAAGCTCCAGGGACAACTCTAGAGGAAGAAAATTGGTGTCCTTAGCCTCGGAGTACGAACTCTGCGTTTGTAACGATGGAAGCCCTACATATTTACGCGGATCAGCCTATAGCAGCTGCCTGGACCTTACATTGGTTTCTCGCTCACTTATCAGGAAAGTGCACTGGTTTTCGGATCTGGAAACGCGGGGCAGCGACCGTATACCAACTTACCTGTGTATAGAAGGTTTCACCAGCTCCAAGTCATCAAGAGGCCTCAAGTACACCGATTGGCCGAAATTCAAAATGTTAATGGAAGACTGCTGTACCGACGGCTCATCATATAACCTAGAGGACTCGATAAAAGATGTCCTGCAGAATACCACGCATACACATTTGACTAGTCACAAGCGCACCGATTTCGACATCGAGCTTGAGAAACTTCGCGCAATACGCCGTCGTGCAGAACGAAGGTACCGACGGACAAAGTGCATGGATGATTTGAGGCTGGCTAGACGCATTCAAAAGAAAATGCAGCGGCACATGGATAAACTGGCTAGGCGACGTTGGACATCCTTTTGCGAGTCGTTGGATCCACGAAAGCCCCTATCACTGATATGGCGAACTGTCCGGGGTCTTAGCACAACCTTGGGTCAGCGACACCCGTTTACATCTCTGGCACTTCACCTTCGATGCAGAGAGATTGACGTCGCAGAATCTTTCTGTAGAAGAATTGCCGGTGATTCCAATTTCACAGTATCAAGAACGGGAACTTTTGACAACCCACCACCCTCACGTGATCCCCGTATGGAATGCCAGTTTTCTATGGATGAGCTAGAGGCGGCACTGGCTCTGTGCAGACGTTCTTCAGCACCCGGTCCTGACGGCATTACCTATCGTGCCCTTTGTAATCTTGGAGACGAAGCTCGGAAGGCACTCTTACGCCTATACAACGACTCTTGGCAGACTGGTACTGTTCCCCAGGCATGGAAGTCAAGTCGCCTCATTCCACTTCTAAAGGCTGGTAAATCTCCTTTGGATATTGCCTCATACCGTCCTATCGCACTTGCCAGTTGTGTGGGAAAAACGATGGAACGAATGATTCTAACACGAATGGAGTGGTATTTAGAGCACTACGAAATCTATCCAGTATCCATGACCGGATTCAGGCGCGGCCATTCATCAATCGACAACGTTGTTGATCTGGTGACATATGTTCAACACCAGAAAGCCTGTAAGAGACTGTGCGCCGCCCTGTTTCTAGACGTTAAGGGGGCTTACGACAATGTCACCCATGAAGCCATCCTTAGTGCTTTGGAAACAGTAGGTCTTGGTGGCAAGATATATATGTGGGTGTACAGCTACTTACAGCTGAGATCATTTTACGTCATGACAGCGAATGGCCCAACACCTGATTATTACAGCAGCCGAGGAGTTCCTCAGGGAGGAGTGCTAAGCCCTACCCTTTTCAACCTAACTCTCATTGGTCTAGTCGAGGAGCTACCTAGCACTGTAGAACTTTCTGTCTATGCTGATGACATCTGCATTTGGACATCAGGTGTGACAAGGCCTCAGCTTCGCGCCCGCCTTCAGAAGGCTGCTACAACGGCGTCATGCTATCTTCGTAAACAAGGCCTCGAGGTGTCCTGCGGAAAGTGTGCAGTGGTAGCGTTCACGCGGAAACCAATGTCTGCTTACAGTATATCGATTAATGAAGAATACATATCGTTCAGCAGAAGCCACAGGTTCTTGGGAGTCATAATAGATAGAAACCTGTCGTGGACTCCACACGTGAACTATGTGAAGAAGCGGCTGATCGCAACATGCCACATGCTCAAATTCCTTGCAGGAAAAAATTGGGGAGTGCCCATATCATCCATGCTACAACTGTACAGGGTGCTGTTTATCGGATTCTTACGGTACAGCTTACCTGCAATGTCTAACACCGGCAAGACCAACCTGCGCGCAATTCAGAGCATTCAAGCCCAAGCACTTAAGATATGCCTTGGAATACCCCGCAGTGCTTCAACGGCTGAAACCATTGCCATCGCTCAAGATCACTCGATAAATACGCATATTATTACCGAGACAATGCGCATGCACCTCAGGCATTATGCCAGGACCCCTTCTCACCACCTGGCGAGTCTAGCTGCTGAAAGGCCCCGCACGACATGCGGCACTATTGTCTCCAAGCATCGTTCATCGTTTGCTGAGACATACGCACCTGCATCAAAGCCACTGCTTCCTCCTTGGAGCTTGAGCCGGCCGCGAGTTCACTTAATGATTCCAGGAATGAGGAGAAAATCGGACTTACCGACACATGCCCTGAAACAACTGAGTCTATCCCTACTGGAAGAAAACTACAGTAACCACGTGCACATTTACACGGATGGCTCTACTACGCCGTCTAGTTCAGGTGGAGCAGTGGTTATACCATCACAAGGGATAACTCGGTGTTTTAAGACTTCACATGTGACGAGTTCGACGACGGCAGAACTCGAGGCTCTGCGCAATGCACTGGAACACATCAATTCAGAAGAAAGACCAGGTAAATGGGCTGTGTTTTCTGACTCAAAACCAGCGTTACAGTGCCTGATATCAGTTCTCCGACGCGGATGCCACGACCAGTTGACCTACCAAACCGTGAAACTACACCACCTGTTAATACAAAAAGGCCATGACATCGTCTTTCAGTGGTTACCTGGGCATAGTGGTATAGGCGGCAATGATTCTGCAGATCATGCTGCTCGCACGTCACATAAAGAAGGGAACAGTGTTTCGATACCGCTTTCAAGAGCGGATGCAGCGAGGCAGATTCGTCAACTGGCCCGCAGTCTCACACTGACCGAGTGGAACACACCAAGCATACGACGTACACGACTGCACGAGCTCGACCCATCACTACAACTCCGGCCTCCACCCGGCCTACATCGACGTGAAGCTTCGCTTCTCTATCGCCTTTGGCTGGGAGTTGCTTTCACGAAAGCATATACCACGTTAATCAGAATTACTGACAGTGCGGCGTGCGATGTTTGCGGCACCGACGAAAATATCGAACACCTGCTGTGTCATTGTCCTCGATTTGCCTCAGAGAGACAAGTACTTGCCAACGCAATGCGGCGACTGGATGATCGGCCTCTTTCTGTGCAGGTGCTATTACAGCAACGTACACATGCCTCGACAGCCCACAAGGCAGTGAAAGCCCTGCTGCGTTTCCTGAGAAAGACAGGCTTGTGTGAACGCCTCTGACATGCGGTAGATTTCTACACGCTGCAGTGAAATTACTGTCAGTCTCTCCCCCACCCCCTTTTTTCCCTCTCTTCCCTCTTTCTCGTCTTTCTTGTCCCCTTCCTTTATCCCCCAGTGTAGGGTAGCCAACCGGATGTCTTTCTGGTTAACCTCCCTGCCTTCTCCCTTTTTGTTGCTTCCTTCCACCCAAATCTGAGCACACGGGCCTACAACATTACCGCCTCCATCGGAAATGCAGCCGCCGCAGCGGGGATTCGAACCCGCGACCTGCGGGTCAGCAGCCGAGTACCTTAGCCACTAGACCACCGCGGCGGAGCTATCCTCTTTCGACGACATTTGCAGCGAAGCACACAGCTACGCGGACAATTTTATACCTTAATCTTAGGCGAAGTTAACTTATCTTTACAATTTTAGTAATACATTCATAAATTTAGCAATCTTAACTAAGTTCAAACAAAACTTAATAAAGCATCTGAGGCAGGCACGGTTGCATCTCGTCAAGCACAGCTTCTCGTCAAGTACAGCGAAAAAACACGTGGGCCTAAAGTGTCAGTTCTGATAATATTGCCAGGTGGGTCGGTTGTTCCACAGTTTATCCAGGGACAGCTGATACGAACCTATTATCAGCGCTCGTTGCCCGTTCCCCCGCTGTATATTTAGCGGCTTCAGATTGCAGACGTCCGCCGGCTCGGCGCGTCGCCTACGAACGAGCGGACCGAGTAACCTGTCCTTGGATATCTCCGCTATCTTTCTGAACGTGAGTGCAAACGCTTGGTGTGCGTAGAAAAACTGCGCTGCTAGATCACCGCTCTTTTGTGGCTAACACTTCGGCTTTGTCTTACAACCGCGAACGATTTGTCGAGGCTGCATCGATCAGTACAGAAAACTTCACACCGAGTGCAGACACTGTTCTCAGTAAAAGGAAAGAGGGTCCGCATTTTTCTTTTTTTGATATGAAGCTAGAAACTATTGCGGGTATGCGGACTACTGGTTCTGCAACTCCTGAAAGGCGGTTTTGTAATGAGTATGGGCTGTAAATTTCTTGAAAGGCAGTGCGTATGTGCCAAAACCGGAAAATGGACTAAAGTAGGCATTCGTAAGAAATAAATGATATACCATCTGGCTAATTTCAACAGTCTGTTATCACCGCCCATATATGGTGTTTAATGAACTAGACGGCAAAGCTCTTTAAAGCCGGCGTCACCGGAAGTCTGACTCATGACGTCAGCCCGGAGTGCGCGCCCATTGGTTGATTGATTGATTGATTGATTTGTGGGGTTTAACGTCCCAAAACCACTATATGATTATGAGAGACGCCGTAGTGGAGGGCTCTGGAAATTTTGACCACCTGGGGTTCTTTAACGTGCGCCCAAATCTGAGCACACGGGCCTACAACATTTCCGCCTCCATCGGAAATGCAGCCGCCGCAGCCGGGAATCGAACCCGCGACCTGCGGGTCAGCAGCCGAGTACCTTAGCCACTAGACCACCGCGGCGGGCACGCGCCCATTGGTGAGGGCTTGTGTGCATTCGCTTTTGAAGAGGAAATGCCGCGGACTTCTAAAGCTGCATCCAACTATAGCTATTTTGCCTCGAACGTGTTGTAATTAAATTAGATAGGGTATGTGTCAGTATGGCAAGTATGCGTGGTAGCTTTCATAAGAACCGATGCGTTAAGAAAATAACGGTGAAACAGCCGTAAATGGAGCTTAACGTCATCGTTGTGAAAACGGGAACTTCCAGTGGAAAAAAAATAACAATAATAACGCTTGGCTGACAGCATTTGCCACGAAAGAATGGTGACGTTATCCTTTGTCATCGGCATGATTTTTTCGTACGTACGCAATTTCCTGTGGAGTCCGTTCCGTATAGGGAGGTATTTTTAATTATTCCGCCATTCGAATCGTGCCTGCTGAATATCAGCAACTTAACATATCTCCGTTCGATGAACGCTGCAAAACGCCAGCAAAACGTGCGCACAGTCACAGCCTTCCGCACACAGAACTCAATTTGTTCGTGTGCAGAACATGGTCACTGTCTGACTTTGGGACCGTACGCACCTAGTCGAATGATGCCGTGTGACTGCGGACGGGTTATCCAAGTGATCACTTGCACGCAGTTACAAGTATTGGCAAACATTCACGTAGTCAAACCATGTGCATGCGCGCGGCTTGCATGCATCCGCAGTGAACTGAAGCGCGCGAATACGAACCGCTTTCGCGCTTACCTGTTTGCAGCATATGTTGCACCCACGGCTTCATCAACGCTGCGGATCGAAAGAAAAATATCTGATGAAAAGCTTTTAAAGATATTTAGAAAAGAGAGAGAGAGAGAGAGAGAGAGAACATAAGGAGAAAGGCAGGGAGGTTCACAAGGGCTGAGCCCCGGTAGGCTACCCTGCACTCGGGAAGGGAAACAACGCTCGGCGGAGGGAGATGCGCAAACATTTCTGGAAAGCGTGTCGTAGCAGGTGAACGTTACGAGCGTGCTTTCTTGCAGCGACGTGAACAACGCTTTCTTCCAAAGCCTGAAAATACAAAAAAAGTAAACGCTTTAAAACGATAAACTTACCGCGTTCGTCTAGTTTGTTGGCTTATATAGTACAATGCTTGATTTAACTAATCGTGATAATGGGACTAGCGAATGAGATAGTAAGATAACATGTACCTCTGCTATCAGGAATGCACTCAGTCTTTCGCTACAGTCGTTATGCGTTCATTGCAACTGACTCCTTTTCTGTGGAAACTTTCAAGACAAAAACAGCCTTTTGCGCAATATACATCGATCCAACTTACCGGAATGCCACTTTAGTCATGCAGATGAAAATGTTCGCGATATTACTTTTGAATGCGTAAAGGGAACAAATGAAAGAAAAAATAAAGAAGAAACTAACATGTTTAAACAAACTGCCTCTCACATTAAAGAAATTACTTGGATCACTGCCTGAGATGCACCTTCATAAAAAGGCAGATATCTTCCCGACAGGTTTCTTAATAGAGACCCAACTGGATAAGCACTTGTGATATACAAACGTTGAGATATATGGAATGATGTGTTAGTACATATGCTGTGTGTAAAAATAGAAAGGTGTGCGTGTGAACGTTTCATGACAGTCTGAACTTCTGCAAGCAAACTGCACATTAACGTGTTATAAAGTGGTCTCGGTATGCTTTTTTTGTGATTGTTCCCTTTGTGTAACATCCATTAATATTATTATTTTTCACTGCAGAACTTTTTGAAATGGAATAGCCGAGGCAATATGAACCTCAACCTCTCCACAGCGAAACAGATAGAACAGAACAGGATATGAAATAGATATCGCTATTCGCAGGGCTGATATTCTGCCAGGTAAAGGGGCACACAAACGGTATCCATCACATTCGGTTTATCGTCAGGACCGGGAGCTCTTAACTCGATATCTCGTTTCAGAGAACTTCGCTTCTATAACGTCCCTCTCGACAAGCATTTAAACAGTATCAGGAGGCGTAACACAGCCTTTTTATCATCGCTTGCGCACGCCATGTACATGGCTTAATGCTTCCCGCATTGAGCACCAGGAAGCGCGGCTCAAAGTGAATCCGATTCACATTACGACGCGAATCGTTATCACGCTGTTCTTTCGGGGCGTAATACAAAATCTCTAAAACAGTGGAATTTCGAGCAGTTTCACGATGAGGTTTGTTGCTCACGAAAAGATGTTATTCCCAGGGAGCATTGCATTTGCTGACACTCTGCGGGAATCCGCCGAGGTGGTATTGTGGTTATGGCTCTCGGCCGTGGAGTCCGGACCCGCCGGTCGCGGGATTGAATCCCGGCCGCGGAAACCACGTTTTCGATGTAGACGAAAGTGCTTGAGGCCCGTTCACTTCAATTTTAGGCACACGTTAAAGAACCTCAGGTGGTCTAAATTTCGGGAGACCTCCACTATGGCGTCTCTGACAATCATATCGTGGTTTTGAGACGCTCAGTTCCTAGTACAATTGTTGTTATTAATTGTATAATTACATTACATGGCCTACACTGAGATATCGAGAAGCTTTTGCAGTCACTGCTTGACCATTAGCCCGTTGACAGTTACATTCACAGTGAGATACGCGGAATATACGAGATGAGTATCGACATCAATTGAACAACAGCTAATTTTGACTTACAGTAGTCAGAAATGCGACAACAAACAGATCTGGGGGATTGAAGGCTTAAGGTCACATTGATATGATGGTAGAGTACTTTCGCATAAGCTAGGCGTGCAATAGGTGACAAAGTATGCGCTATGCAATGCATGCGATGGTGGATTCCTTACATCGAAGGCTTCACGCGGCTAATACTTCGTGTCCACTTTTATTTCAGGCACCTCTACCGAACGGCGTCATGAAAGTGACCGCTGTGCTGTGCACGCTGTTAGGTAAACAACAACATTCTGGTTTATCGCTGATGTAGATCGGGTGTAACTCAAAATAGAAAAAAAAAAGATGTCAGAGCAAGAAGAACGCAAATGAAGGTATCATGCACTAAGAAGGAAAATGATCGTATATAAACAGTGCTGTAAATAAACGATGTGAAATTGATTCTGTATTTTTGTGATAGCGCTTATAAAGCGACTTTCCTGGCTGTACTTTCCGGTAATACTAGCATCTCCGTATTGATACTTGCTCCCGCAGACGTACTTATTGATCACCGACTATCTTCGGAACTCAGGCGCACGTTGACTGTTGCGGGGTTTGATGATGGTGTAGCACCTTCAACGTAATCAAAACGCGAATTTGGCGACTAAATTACATTGTGACGCTCAAAATGCCATTGTCCTAGACCGCGGGTGAATGGAGGACAAACAGTGTACTGACTTTTCTGGTTATTTTTGTAGAGTGTGTGCGTACTGAGAATGGTGTAAGGATTTTTATGTCCCGTTAGGAGTGCTTTGCATGGTGTATTGGAAATATACGCTCACGTGTAGATCACGTGACACTTTGGCGTCATACATGTACGTGAATGCACTTTTTCCAATGGGTTGATTTATTGGGAGGGCGGGGGGGGGGGGGGCACCGTGGTGGTCTAGTGGCTAAGGTACTTGGCTACTGACTCGCAGGTAGCGGGATCAAATCCCGACTGCGGCGGCTGCATTTCCGATGGAGGCGGAAATGCTGTAGGCCCGCCTGCTCCGATTTGGGTGCACGTTGAAGAACCCCACGTGGTCGCAATTTCCGGAGTCCTCCACTACGGCGTTTCTCATAGTGATATGTTGGTTTTGGGATGTTAAACGCCACATATCAGTCAATCAACTGAATGTTTTCTTTATGCGAATGCCTCTCAACTGTCATTTCTGTACACGGAACGCGTTGAAACACGAGTATCTGCACTGATGAAAAACTTTCGGACGGCGCATATCCCAACTTTAAACTGACCTCTTTATTCTTATCTTTTCACATTCCTCTTCCTTCCTTTCACTGCCTGCTGAGTGAGTTCAGTGGGTGAGGGGAGGATCGGTTAGAAGAGGAGGGCTGTCACTCCTCCTTCTTGCTTGTTGTATATACACGTTAGAGGTTTCCCAATTTGAGAACGAGTTCCCGTTAACATTCTTTAAATACGAAAGAAACTCGTTACAGTTACATTTCTTCGTTACGTTAACGTTACTTCTGACTTCTTTTTTTTTAAATAAATACTGAGTGTCGGCTAATCCTGGGACAAAATAACATCAGAAATTCAAAGTTCACATCTATCTCTTTCTCTCTGGCCTTCTATCTTTATTTGTATTTCTTTCCTTTTTTTCTATTTCTTTTTTCCCTTTCATCTCTTTTTTCTCTCTACCTTTATAATCGTTCTCGTCTCCACCTCACCCTCAATTCGCTTTCACAACCCCCATGATATACTATACTGATAAAAGATACATTCTCTTTTAGCGTGGGAGCATGCTGCACAAAAAACGCACAATTTTTTTATCATCGCGCTTAATTAGGATGGTCACTCAGCTAAGATATGGAAACGAGCAAATTGAAAGTCAGCCAGAAGAGTACTGGCATTGGTGAGTTGTTTATCTTTCATACTGCCGTTCTTATGCATAATTGAAAATGGCCGCCATTTGAGGTATTCGCTCTAGGCTGAGTCTCACCGCAGTGCCTCCCGCCTAGCCCCTCCCCGTTGGTCGAATTCGAAAGAAAACAATCATCGCGATCGATATACAAAATTTTAAAG
This sequence comes from Rhipicephalus microplus, assembly GCF_043290135.1. Lineage (NCBI taxonomy): Eukaryota > Metazoa > Arthropoda > Arachnida > Ixodida > Ixodidae > Rhipicephalus > Rhipicephalus microplus. Next base: position 229,724,402 of record NC_134701.1, read on the forward strand.
TGAAGCGATTACGTGCCGCTTGACCCAGCCTGCCTTGGTCCCCTGCCCTCCGGAGATAACAATGGCAAGTAAACAGGATTTGCAATGCAACATCGGCGGTCCTCTGCTGCCTTTACCGCCAAAAGCCTGCGTGATCACAATCATACCACTTTAATTATAAACTAGGGGAAATTAAAGAAGTCAGGCATAAGCTAGTTGGTGCGTTTCCATTATACAAATATGAAACATTGCTTAACACGCATGACCAAAAGATGTGGTAAGCAAAAAAAAAGTCTAAATACGTTACTTGTTTACGCTAACAAAAAGGGCACACGCTACCGCCCTACGTTACCTACAAAAAAAAAATGACCTGTTCGTTTCCACCCCTCCCCCCCCCCCCCCCAAAAAAAATGCACGTTATTTCGGCCGTTACAGGGTCATAAATCTGAATCAGATTGCCTTCGCTGCTGAAAGCTACAGTAACAATTTTATAAAGCTCCTATTTAAGCTTCAAATAAAATTTCTAGTTCAAACAATAATTTACCTTGAAATACATAGTTAACGAGAATAATTTGCACAGGTATGCCTTCATTCATTCACAAAACTCTATTTGTGTCCTGAAGCCCGGTACCGCCAGGCCGAGCTTTGCGGCGTCATCGTGGACCTTCTGGACTGCCCGTAGATGGTCTTGATAAGACGCGCTTCGCCGCACCATCGTCTGCCAGTAAAGCCACTGTTCTTAGGTGTCGACGAGAGTCGCGGGACAGCCCGCCGGCATGTGTCTGATCCCAATGATGCCATTGCACACGTCACACTTGCCTTGAATTTCACTGTCAGGGAGAATTTTAGGTAGAAAAAAAAAATGGCAGCATATCCACGGAGTGAATGATGGAGAGTGGGGCGAAGAATTCGTCCGTCCATTCGTTCTTGCTTCCGTCCGTCCATGCGTCCGTCAGTGTGACCGTCCATGCGTCCATCAGCCCATCCGTGCGTGGGTCTGTTCGTGCGTCTGTCCCTGCGTTCGTCCATGCAGCCCTGCGTCCGTTCATGCGTCTATCCATGCGTCTGTCTATGTGTCCGTTCGTCCATCTATTCAACACTCCAAGTACCACCATCTCGCATCTTTTCATCATATATTCTCCATATAGAAGCACCGCCATCCAGCGGACATTCCAAGGACTAAACGAGAGGTGGCACACGCACACTTTCTTACGGCTAGCGCTTCGGGTCCACTTCCCACCTTTAACCACCTCGAGTTCATGGTATATACTAGTTCACTGTATTCATGGCACTGCGGCCGAACGCTCGCTAAACCTTTCGAAAACAAAGGAGGTTACGCCCAGCGAGTATGACGCAGCAAACTTTTTCAGTCAGATAGTGCTCAATGTACATGCCAATGGCTGCTAATGGGAAATGAGAGGCGGAGAATTCGGCTTTTACTTTCTTACGGCTTGCACTTCGTATCTACTTCCCATTTTTAACCACCTCGAGTTCATTCATGGTATATACAAGTTCATTGTATTCATGGCACTGCGGCTCAATGCTCGCTGAACCTTTCTAAAGCTAAAGAGGTTACACCCAGCGAGTATAACGTAGCAACCCTTTCTTGTCAGATAGTGCTCAATGTACATTCCAATGGCTGTTAATGGTGATTGCAGCCTGCGCGTTAACTAAAAGCTGAATGCTCTTGTCTCTCATTCCCCATTAGCAGGCATTGACATGTACATTGAAAATTATTTTTTATTGTTAAACAACGCACAGAAGAAATCTCTCACCGGCACCACCTTGGAGGTCAAAATGTTATACTTGTTACATACTGCGAGAGACAAACGGGTGCCGTTATACAAAGCTTCGCCCTATAATACGGAGTTGGGTGAGTTCCGGTTTGCAGTAAACATTGCGTGACTGCCTGAGCGCTGTTCAATTTTGCGTGTGGCAGTGGGAATCGCCTACACCCCAAGTAATAATATTCTGTGATGTCGTTGTAAGTGATTAAATTATCTTTATAGCCCCCGGAATGGCAGTGGGCGTCGGATCGGGTCTGACCGGCACGGCAGGCGAGTCCTCGTGCCAGGTCATTCGTCCCCTCAACGAGGTTGACCCGAGTTTCGTCCGCTTGTCCCATATGAGCAGGAAACCATCGAATTTCAGTATCGATAGGATTGACTTTGTTCATAAGTTTAACCACAGTCCCAGCGACATGGCCCTTGTCGAAGCTCGTAATTGCTGCTTTGGAGTCGCTATAGACGTATGACCATTTTCTGTTCCTGATAGCTAAAGCAATCGCGGCTTGTTCCGCAACCGTGAAATCCTTAGTGGGTATAGGCAGGGCGTTCCGTGTCTCTCCCTGGCTGTCGACCACCACAACCACGTAGGCCTTTTGGCCTTTCACCCAGGCTGCGTCCACGACGGCCGCCTGTTATCCTAGCTGTTCGATTTCTTTCAATAAAGTATGCCTTACCCCAGCAATACTATGTATATTGGCCCGTCATGTTGCCTGCAGAGGCACGTGATAGCTTCTATTTCTGTGGTACGCAATAAAAGACAGTTTTCTCAGTGTAACGTTGAGCACAAAATGAGACTTCATCATCAACGCTATCCACAAAGGAAACATCACTCAATTCTCAACAAATCTGGTATCACTTTAATGGTGCCTCCCCTAAAGAGACGGAGGCTCAGATAGTGTAGTCATGCAGAAATCTTTTGGCAGCTTAGTTCCGGGGGAAATTTTTTTAATGCGTGAACATATATTTTTGTTTGAACATATATAATTCTCTAAAAAAATTTCGAGTGTTCACGAAATGACATACAAGGTTCAGCCAAAATGCAGCAACTATAAAAACCTATACCCGCACTATAGCTCTTAGAGACATACATATATACAAAAAACTTTATTTTTACATACAAAGAACTTTATTTAGCTGTTAGATAGAAAATTTTATTTCGAATATATAGTTGATAAACATCACTGGAGTATTGTACGTACAACTTTTTATAACTACGACGTATTGCAGAACAGCAATATACATTTCAAAACCATGCATTGGACACGAAGGAGTTCTGCGTGAAACTCGCGGAATAGTTGGAATAGAATGTAAGGAGTAACGCGAAACTTCACGTTACCGAAAGATGGTAACAATTTGTTACAATTCCGAAACGGTAAGGAGTGCGTTACTAAGTTACCGGAAAAAGTAACGCGTTACCGTTAATGCCGTTATTTTTAACGCATCGCTGCCCCACCGCGGGGGTCTAGTGGCTAATGTACTCGGCTGCTGACCCACAGGTCGCGGGATCAAACTCCGGTTGCGGCGGCTGCATTTCCGATGGAGGCGGAAATGTTGTAGGCCCGTGTGCTCAGATTTGGGTGCACGTTAAAGCACCCCAGGTGGTCGAAACTTCTGGAGCCCCCCACTATATACGGCGGCTCTCATAATCATATGGTGGTTTTGGGACGTTAAACCCCACAAATCAATCAATCATTAATCATCATGTAATCCATTGCTTGCAATCGTGGGCAAAAGAAAGCAGTGATGAACGAAAGAAGTGAAGCGGCTCAGTTGCAAGATGAGCATCGTGTGTGTCACTTCTTTCTTTCGCTCCGCGTGATGAGCGCTGTTTTAAATACGCCGTAGGCTTTCTTGTGATACTAGAATGCAGAAACTGTGGTCTGTCTATTTGTGTGCCTGTCACACGGAACGATCCTGCCACCCGGCCAAAGTTTAAGCATTTCTTATCGCCCAGCCATGCTGAACTGGTGGTTGCGTTCATACTCCTGAACGTATATAGTAGAGTAAAAAGCAAATATTACCTATATATGACGCACAACATCTATACGCAAGTAATAGGGGGGTCCCTTAGTAAAAATACATAGATGCGTATTATTATATAACGACTCTAGTATGCTGCGCTGAAAACGCGATGCACGAAAGGAGGCCTGCAAAAGACTATCGTCTTTCGACGACATTTGTAGTGAAGCACGCAACTACGCAGACAATTTTATACCTTAATCTTAGGCGAAGTTAACTTATCTTTACAATTTTAGTAATACACTGATTACTTTAGCAATCTTAACAAAGTTCGAAACTTAGCAAAGCATCTGAGGCAGGCACGGTTGCATCTCGTCAAGTACATTGAATAAACACGTGGGCCTAAAGTGTCAGTTCTGATAATATTGCCAGGTGGGTCGGTTGTTCCACAGTTTATCCAGGGATAGCTGATAGGAACCTATTATCAGCGCTCGTTGCCCGTTCCCCCGCTGTATATTTAGCGGCTTCAGATTGCAGACGTCCGCAGGCTCGGCGCGTCGCCTACGAACGAGCGGACCGAGTAACCTGTCCTTGGATATCTCCGCTATCTTTCTGAACGTGAGTGCAAACGCTTGGTGTGCGTAGAAAAACTGCGCTGCTAGATCACCGCTCTTTTGTGGCTAACACTTCGGCTTTGTCTTACAACCGCGAACGATTTGTCGAGGCTGCATCGATCAGTACAGAAAACTTCACACCGAGTGCATGACACTGTTCTCAGTAAAAGGAAAGAGGGTCCACATTTTTCTTTCTTTGATATGAAGCTATAAAATATTGCAGGTATGCAGACTACCTGTTCTGCAACTCCTGAAAGGCGGTTTTGTAGTGAGTATGGGCTGTAAATTTCTTGAAAAGGCAGTGCGTATGTGCCAAAACCGGAAAATAGATTAAAGTAGGCATTCGTAAGAAATAAATGATATACCCTCTGGCTAATTTCAACTATCTGGTATCACTGTCCATATATGGTGTTTAATGATTTAGACACCAAAGCTCTGTGAAACCGGCGTCACCAGAAGTCGGGCTCATGACGTCAGCCGGGAGTGCGCGCCCATTGGTGAGGGCTTGTGTGCATTCGCTTTTGAAGAGGAAATGCCGCGGACTTCTAAAGCTGCATCCAACTATAGCTATTTTGCCTCGAACGTGTTGTAACTATATTATACAGGGTGTGTGTCAGTATGACAAGTATACGTGGTAGCGAAGCTTTCATAGGAACCCATGCGTTAAGAAAATAACGATGAAACAGCCGTAAATGGAGCTTAACGTCATCGTTGTGAAAACGGGAACTTCCGGTGGGAACCAAATGACAATAATAACGCTTGGCTGACACCATTTGCCGCGAAAGAATGGTGACGTTATCCTTTGTCATCGGCATAATTTTTTTCGTACGTACGCAATTTCCTGTGGAGTCCGTTCCTTTAGGGAGGTATTTTTAAATATTCCGCCATTCTAATCGTGTCTGCCGAATATCAGTAATTCAACATATCTCCTTTCGATGAACGCTGCAAAACGCCAGCGATATGTGTGCACATTCGCAGCCTTCCGCACACAGAACTCAATTTGTTTGTGTGCAGAACATGGTCACTGTCTGACTTTGAGACCGTACGCACCTAGTCGAATGATGCCGTGTGACTGCGGACGGGTTATCCAAGTGATCACTTGCACGCAGTTACAAGTATTTACAAACATTCACGTAGTCAAACCATGCGCATGCGCGCGGCTTACATGCATCCACAGTGAACTGAAGCGCGCGAATACGAACCGCTTTCGCACTCACTTGTTTGCAGCATATGTTGCATCTACGGCTTCGTCAATGCTGCAGATCGAAAAAAAAAGAAAATCTGACGAAAAGCTTTTAAAGATATTTAGAAAAGAGAGAGAGAGAGAGAGCATAAGGAGAAAGGCAGGGAGATTAACCAGGGCTGAGCCCCGGTAGGCTACCCTGCACTGGGGAAGGAAAACAACACTCGGCGGAGGGAGATGCGCAAACATTTCTGGAAAGCGTATCGTAGCAGGTGAACGTTACGAGCGTGCTTTCTTGCAGCGACGTGAACAACCATTTCTTCCAAAGCCTGAAAATACAAAAAAAGTAAACGTTTTAAAACGAAAAACTTACCACGTTCGTCTAGTTTGCTGGCTTATATAGTACAATGCTTGATTTAACTAATCGTGATATTGGGACTAGCGAATGAGATAGTAAGATAACATGTACCTCTGCTATCAGGAATGCACTCAGTCTTTCACTATATAATTTTTACATGTTCACTGCAGCTGACTCCTTTTCTGTGGAAACTATGGAGACAAAAACAGCGTCCTGCACAAAATACATCTGTCCAACTCACTGGAATGCCACTTCGGTCATGCAGATGAAAGTGTTCGCCATATTCTTTTTGAGTGCGTAAAGTGCACAAATGAAAGAGAAAAAATAAAGAAACTAGAATGTTTAGAAAAAACGGCCTCTGACATCAAAGAAATTACTTTGACCACTGCCTGTGATGCACTTTCGGAAAAAGACGAATATCTTCCCGACAGACTTCTTAGTAGAGACCAAACTGGATAAGCGCTTGTGATATACAAACGTTGAGATATATGGAACGATGTGTTAGTACATATGCTGTGTGTAAAGATAGAAAGGTGTGCGTGTGAACGTTTCATGACAGTGTGAACTTTTGCAAGCAAACTGTACATTAACGTGTTATCAACTGTTCTCAGTGTGCTATTTTTTTGGGCGATTGTTCACTTTGTGTAACATTCATTATTATTTTTTTCATTGCAGAACTTTTTTATATGAAATAGCCGAGGTAATATGAACCTCAACCTCTCCACAGCGAAACAGATAGAACAAAACAGGATATGAAATAGATATCGCTATTCGCAGGGATGATATTCTGCCAGGTAAAGGGGCACACAAACGGTATCCATCACATTCGGTTTATCGTCAGGAGCGGGAGCTCTTAACTCAATATCTCATTTCAGAGAACTTCGCTTCTATAATGTCCCTCTCGACAAGCATTTCAACGTTATCGGGAGGCATAACACAGCGTTTTTATCATCGCTTGCGCACGCCATGTACGTGGCTTAGTCCTTCCCGCATTGAGCACCAGGAGGCGCGGCTCAAAGTGAACCCGATTCACATTACGACGCGAATCGTTATCACGCTGTGCTTTCGGGGCGTAATACAAAATCTCTAAAACAGTGGAATTTCCGGCAATTTGACGATTAGGTTTGTTGTTCACGAAAAGGCGGTATTCCCAGTGAGCATTGCATTTGCTGACACTCTGCGGGAACCCGCCATGGTGGTATAGTGGTTATATGGCTCTCGGCCGTGGAGTCTGGACCTGAAGGTCGCGGGATTGAATCCCGGCCGCGGAAACCACTCTTTCGATGTAGACTAAAGTGCTTGAGGCCCGTTCACTTCAATTTTAGGCGCACGTTAAAGAACCTCAGGTGGTCTAAATTTCGGGAGACCTCCACTATGGCGTCTCTGATAATCATATCGTGATTTTGAGACGTTAAGTTACTAGTACAATGGTTGTCATTAATTGTATAATTACATTCTATGGCCTACACTGAGATATCGAGAAGCTTTTGCAGTCACTGCTTGACCATTAGCCCGTTGACAGTTACATTCACAGTGAGATACGCGGAATATACGAGAGGAATATCGGCATCACTTGAACAACAGCTAATTTTGACTTACAGTAGTCAGAACAGCGACAACAAACAGATCTGGGGGATTGAAGGCTTAAGGTCACATTGATGATGGTAGAGTACTTTCGCATAAGCTAGGCGTGCAATAGGTGACAAAGTATGCACTATGCAATACATGCGATGGTGGATTCCTTACATCGAAGCCTTCACGCGGCTAATCCTTCGTGTCCGCTTTTATTTCAGGCACCTCTACCGAACGGCGTCATGAAATTGGCCGCTGTGCTGTGCACAATGTTAGGTAAACAACAACATTCTGGTTTTTACGCTGATGTTGATTGGGTGTAACTAAAAATAAAAAAAGATGTCAGTGCAAGAAGAACGCAAATGAAGGTATCATGCACTAAGAAGGAAAATGATCGTATATAAACAGTGCTATAAATAAACGATGTAAAATATTTTTTCGATAGCGCTTATAAAGCGACTTTCCTGGCTGTACTTTCCGGTAATACTGGCATCTCTGTATCGATGCTTGCTCCCACAGACGTACGTATTGATCACCGACTATCTTCGAAACTCAGGCGCACGTTGACTGTTGTGGGGTTTGACGATGGTGTAGCACCTTCAACGTAATCAAAACGCGAATGTCGTGACTAAATTGCATTGTGACGCTCAAAATGCCATTGCTCTACACCATGGGTGAATGGAGGACAAACTTTTCTGTACTCACTTTTCTGGTTATTTTTGTCAAGTGTGTACATACTGAGAATGGTGTAAAGATTTATATGTCACGTTGGGAGTACTTTGCATGGTGTATTGGAAATATACGCCCACGTGTAGCGCACGTGACCCTTCAGCGTCATACATGTACGTGAATGCACTTTTCCAATTGGTTGATTTATTGAGAGAGGGGGGTACCGTGGTGGTCTAGTGGCTAAGGTACTCTGCTGCTAACCCGCAGGTAGCGAGATCGAATCCCGACTGCGGCGGCTGCATTTCCGATGGAGGCGGAAATGCTGTAGGCCCGCGTGCTCAGATTTGGGTGCACGTTGAAGAACCTAAAGTGGTCGAAATTTCCGGAGCCCTCCACTACGGCGTCTCTCATAATCATATGGTGGTTTTGAGACGTCCAACCCCACAATATCAATCGATTTATTAGGCTAATGACACAACAATTAACCGTTGCTTCTTGTAGGAAGTACAGGATGATTGGCAATTCACGTGAACTTTAGCCCGCTCCAGTGCATTTGCAGTCCACGCGATATTTAGGGACCACCAGGTATGAGAAAACTTTGAGTTTCTCAGCTATTTGTGACTGCATGCGGTCGAGCTGCATAGTATACATGCTATCAGCCCGCTTTAAAACAGGCGGAATATATAAATTGATGGCTGCTTGACTAAGCAGTGGGATTATTCAGCTTTTTCTTGAGTCTCCTGGACCTTAAACTTTTGACAACGATTGTACGTGTGCATTTATTATATAAAAGGGAGCTGCGCCGTAATGGGGGGTTTAGTATTTCGTCCTTGATGAACGGAATGTATTTACAACGTGCGAACGCTTCCGGGCACAACACTTCTATTTATTTCGCCTTCATGCGAAACTCACGATGTCGTAACGTGTGTAGTACATCGAACTTGGCGACAACCGACCAAGACTGGCATGTGTGAAGATGCTCATCAAAGTTCCCGCGACCAAAACGTTCATGCAAATGTAATATGATTAGCTTAAGACATTCGTGAAAGCTCCGCTGTAACCTGCTTGAGAGCCGCAGAGAATAGGCAGGCTCCTATTTTGGCTTTTCATAATTCCTGTAAACGCATTGTGCACAGCAGATTTTTTTCAGGGGCGTAGGCCTGTCCATCGTAGCCACCCCTAGTACTCGGAGTGCTCACGAGATGGCGCAGCGCCGCTCGCTCCACTGCGATGCATAGGAGACAGACAGACAGACAGACAGACAGACAGACAGACAGACAGACAGACAGACAGACAGACAGACAGACAGACAGACAGACAGGCAGGCAGGCAGGCAGGCAGGCAGGCAGGCAGGCAGGCAGGCAGGCAGGCAGGCAGAAGGACAGACGGACGGACGAATGTTTTTGACGATGTACTGGGCAAAATTCACGGAATATTCACGGTTTTACCGATGTGCCTCCGGAGCTTCGTCCACTCACCATCATTCACTCCGTGGCTATGCTGCAATTTTTTTTTCAGATAACACGCGGGAGATGGAGTTATTGTAATCTTATAGGTCATAGGAGCCGTTATGCATGCACTTGAAGGCAAGTGACCGACTGTCCGACTGTATAGCTATACCCTACGTGAGGCCTGTGAACAACGTAGACTCATGCCTTCTTTCTTTTCCTTCTACTCAATCATTCCACTTCCCGCGTGTAAAGAATATATATTACTAAAGTACACGAAGTGTTACTAACCTTCTTGCCTTTCAACCTTCTTGCATTTCCTTCATTCTCTCTCTCTCTCTTGTGTCATAGTGTCTACTGTAGCAGACAGTTATCTTCTATATTGTATTAGTTGTAGATCATTATGTTGTAGGGCATAGCTTAATGAAGTAACTGAAACCACCCTCAAGTATCATCCTCCGTTGCTTCAGGGAACTGCGTACTACGGTCCTGCTGCGAACCTTTGCCACATTTTCTGCACACTTCTGAAGACGAAGAAGAGTATGCGGAACTGAGTGCAGCGGAAATCGAAGACGTGGAGAGAGCCTTCAGGCGTTTCCGTGAGGGATTGGCGACACACTACAGCGATGACAGTGCGCCTACCATTTCGATCGCCGGGCTGGAGGGCGTCTTCAACGTGGCCCGGAACCTGGCACACTTATGGCCGCGCACACCCGAGGTACACGCTTGCTAAAGAATGGAATAACTGGCGCACCATAGCACTCGGTATTTTTTTTTTCTTAGGGGAGGGGGGTGGAGGAGGATGGGACAATACTCAGCATTACTATGACAAACGTGCAATAAGCTAAAGTGAATAATTTTTCGACGTTAGTTATCGGTGCTGATGTCTTACTCAGGTGTCTGCGCAGCGCTGTCTACAGCAAATAAGAAAGGGCAGTTCGAAAAGAACCTCCCTGTGTGAGGTGCAATGCATTACGAAATGAAAAAAGTGGCAGGTTCATTCGAAGTTGCTTATATATATATATATATATATATATATATATATATATATATATATATATACAGTGAATTATCACTCGAGTAAGTTTGAAGGAACGCGAGGAAATACAGTTCGTCTAGCTGAAAGTTCACCAAACTGAATATTCAAGTGCTTAACTGTGGAATAACATTGGGCAAGGCAGATATTAAGTCAAAAGTAGAAAATGCAAATCACTTACAATTATGCCAAGCGTCAAATCATAGGAATTGATCAGCGAGGGGGTGTTTTGAAGGTCCAACCAAGAAAAAATAGCTCATACATGTTTAATCACCATCAGCAGCAACAATAGCATCAACAAAGTGAACAACTGTGTACGTTCGCGTGTTGCCTTAAAACGCGTAGAAAGTCTGTCACTGATTCGTAAAATGAATAATTATGACGTAAGCGTAATTTAATTACTGTAATTACTGTCAGCATTCTAGAACACTTGGAAACGGTCAATGTTACGTGAACAGCCGTTTGTTTTCTCACGGCATAGGTGAGGCAGAGAAAAAAAAAACTATAGACTGACGATTGAGAAGGTGATTGAGAAGAATTTCTGGAGCCCTCCATTGCGGCGTCTCTTGATAATATCGTGGCTTTGGGAAGGTAAACCCCATCAATTATGATTATGTCAACAGCCGTCGTGCAAGCGACTCCATATGTTGCGTGATGTAGTGTAAAATGAAGCACGTGTATTGGTGAAGAGTATTGGTGAAGTTGAATGATGAAACAGAGACTGAGTGAACAAAATAATCGTTCCACAATACGTACAAATTTCTTTGCAGAATGTCGATCCACAATTCCTAGTCTACTCGAACGCCTACGATGAAGGACCTTCGGACGAACCTAAGGGAGAGCCCGTGCTTGCTTTGCGCCATGACGGGAACTTCAGTGCTGTGGCCAAACATCTGGACCCCAAACAGACCTTCTACTTCATTGTCCACGGCTACCGCAGCAAGGGCTATGCTAACTGGGTGCAGCGCATCAAAGACGAAATACTTGCCACAGTACGTGAACTTTCCATGTGACCTTAAAGCTGCTCCTTGGCAAGTACCAACGGAAATGCGTGAGTGACAGCCCCGTGGTTAAAAGTAAAGCGCAAACACACAGGACGTCCACGAAGAAAATGCGCGACACTATATAGTGCCGATTAACGACTGCTTTATTCCTTCATACGTCAGTGCTTATAAATGTCCAAGGCAACCCTACCACACATGCGCACACAAACAGTGGCTCTAAACCAGAACGTGTAACCAAGATGATAGCGTACTAGAAATGCGAAGTGCTAATTTGTCACTGCGCCCCTCCAATATGATTTGGTGGGGCGCAGAGACAAATCAGTACTGATACATAGTTGTGCTTTTTTTCCTTGTGGGTAAGCTTCTAAGACCTGCTACGCATGCCCATGCTCACTTCTGCCTTGGATCGACGTACTCTTCAAATCTCGCAGCAAAAATTAGCGTGAGCAACAAGATGTTCTCTTTCATCAGCATTCTGGTTAACATTTTGCGCATGTTTGCTGAGTCGCTCATGCACGCATCTCCCCGCTTGACCAAGATCATGCATGCGTGTTACGCCATGAGAGTGGGAAGGCATAAACCAAACCGACGGGGCACGGAACGTAGGAAACACAGTGGCGGATCTGGTATCCTCCTCTACTCACATCGCAAGTGTGGTACTGTAGCTTCAACAGCTTGTTTGATGCAGAAAACGCCACAGGGATACCACGCCTGCCAGCAACTTGAGCTTATGGGTGACCCTATGCGAATAAGGGACCACATATGGACTTAACTTCTCACGTAAGTAAGGCAGCCACTTTCTTTGCTGTTTTTCTTTTCTGAATCAAAGGCTCAACAACTGCGATCACAAGAACTTGGAGAAACCTGCTGCCAAACGTTGGTCCTAGGCCGAAGAGAAATGAGCATGCACGGCTAGCCTTAAAAGCTTACCACATAAGGAAAGGAGCTCAAGTATCAGTGATACTTCTTCATCGCTACACCAATCTGAATATGATGTCATGTCTTCGGGTATCTATTACACTATCAGCCCTGTTACACGTTATGCTAGGGCTATTGCCGTGTGCCACTGGGCCGTAAAATTGCTTTGGGCATATATGTGTACTGACGTGTGAAGAAGTAAAGCACTGGCTAGTCAGCGTCTGAGCCGTGTTTTTTCTTCGTGCGTTTCTTGCGTGTTGACACTGTACATTCTGAACTCGGGAATATGTACCAACTAGAACCAAATGAGGTTTTACTAAAGCCCCATGAACCCTTCTTCGGTAAATGAAGACAGCAGACTTAAATACTTGTCAAGTGGAACGCGCCACCATGCTTAGCGCGAATCAATATGTTTATAGGCTTGGCGCGTATCCTCAGAATACGCACCTCCAAGCATAGTCGTAACTCCTATCGCCCTCTCCCTTCTGCAGTCTCTCCCTCCTCCTTCACACATCTCTGTGTGCTATCTTCTGGTCTAACCCACCCTCGATTTATCGCTGCGTCTGATGACAATAGACCTGTTTCTGTTTGTAAACAGTGTGATGTCACTGTGGGCACCCTGCCCAGCATGTCCTCTCTCGGAGCAGGTGCTGGTTGGCAAGAAAGTTCCGCCGGCGGCATCTTTCTGCATAGCAGAGCTGCGTGTCTGCAATTCCTTCGACAGAAATTTCTATATTGCTATATTCTAGTCACAGCTTTCGAAAGAAAGGGGTCGCGGAAGGGTCACTGCTCATAGTGTGGAAATTTGCTCGTCGTAGATAAATGGATGGTACCCCAGGCGCGGTGGTTTGTAACTAAGGCACTCGGCTGCAGAGCTGTAGCTCGCGGAATCGAATCCCGGCTGCGGCGGCTGCATTTACGATGGAGGCGGAAATGTTGTAGGCCCGTGTGCTCAGATTTGGGTGCGCATTAAAGAACCCAAGGTGGTCGAAATTTCCGGAGCCCTCCACTATACGGCGTCTCGTATAATCATATGGTGGTTTTGGGACGTTAAACTACACAAATCAATCACCGTCCGTAAAGGCGAACCAATATTGCCGATGCCTTCCAACGTGCACTACACGCCACAGTCAACACTGCACATTTTCGAAGACAATACCGCTGCTCCTCGCACAGGTCACCACGTGCGTTCACTGCCAGCCAGCGTGGCAAATATTTCACCACGCACTTTACCACACAGCTAGATGTTTTCTGACACATACCACAGCTAATGTTGTCACTGTGAGATGAAGATTAAGCTTTAAAAAAATTCTTGCTCCAAGCACCGAGTGACTGCACTCCACTCAGTCACCATGGGAGTGTTTTGCCAACTGCCGCTTTGCACATGCACCGGTGACGTCACGCTGTGACGTACTTCGGTAGCAATGAATGCGATAGAAACCAATTGGGTTGTTCTAAAAGAAGGCTAGCAGCTAACTCCTCCAGCATCCGACATCTCGTATCTCCAGAGGACGCCGGCAGGAACGCACAGGCTGCTGTATGCAAATCAACCTTTGTGTTTTTTATAATCACTTCAACGCAAACACAGCAAGTACAAAGCCATTGATTGATTGATTTATTGATGAATTAATTCATTGATATGTGGGGTTTAACGTCCCAATACCACCGCATGATTATGAGAGACGTCGTATAGAGGAAGGCTCCGGAAATTTCGACCACCTGGGGTACCCAAATTTGAGCACACGGGCCTGTAGCATTATCGCCTCCATCGAAAATGCAGCCGCCGCAGCTGGGATTTGATCCCACGACCGGCGGGTCAGCAGCCGAGTACCTTAGCCACTATGCCACCATGGCAGGGCAAGTATAAAGGTATGAACCATCTGCTTATTGCTGAGCGTAAAAGGGGCGTTTCCGCGCCCGACCGATAAAGTACGCAGTATTTGCCAAAGCCACCCATCCCCATACTATCTCTTCTACATTTATTTTTCCGGGAACCCCCGTAAACCTTTCGCGCAACGTGGAATGGCTGGTGCATTCAATCTCCACTTGAGCCGCCATCGTCGGCGGCCCTCTCATGCGTTCACTTGCACTCGAACATTGCTGAAACATAGCAACTTTAGCTTTCATAGTCCCCAATCTTGCTCCCAGTGTAGGGTAGATTAACGACTATTCTAAACTGGTGGACCTCCCTGCATTTTTTTTTCTTTCCTCTCTCGCACAAGTTCCACAGACAGGTTGCCTCAATTTCACTGCAAATTACGTTTATATTGTGTCAGCCGCGCACAAGAATGCGCATTCAGTTCCCAGCAGCAATAGTTCCTTTGCGAAACGGATAAATGCTCGCACACTTGGATTTAGGTGCGTCGTTGATGGAACCCATGAAGTCAAAGTTGATGCATATCCTCCAGTTACGACATACGTGTATGCGTTAGTACTGATCTGAAATTATAACGCCAATAAATGAATAAATAAATAAATAAATAAATAAATAAATAAATAAATATATCAGTCAACCAATAAATCAATTAACCAATAAGTTAATCAATCGTTCAATTAATCGCAGGAGAAAGCCACGGTGATCGTGGTCGACTGGGCGAAGGGCTCTCGGGTCTACAATTACAGCCTAGCCGCGCGTGGCACTCGCACGTTGGCACGTCTGGCAGCCACAATGGTCAAGACGCTCGTAGATGCCGGGGTTCTGGTTCCGTCACGCATCCACTACATCGGCCACAGCCTGGGTGCTCAAGCGGGAGGATTCTTCGGCGAAGACGTGCTTTCACTCACAGGATCAAAAGTGGGACGGATAACAGGTACGCGTCGCCGCCCCGCCACTCGTTGGATTGGGCTGCTGAGCGCCTTGCATTGGGTAGGGAGGGAGGGGGATATATAAGCCCCTGTTCTATAGGTAATGGCTGATGGCAGGCCCAGGTTCGGCCTAAGTTAAAGAAAATGTCTCGCAGTGTGTGAAGAAAGAAGAACAGAAGTCAAATCAAAGAAAAAAGAATCAAAACAAAACTAAACAGCCAAAATTTAAGATAAGCCGATATTAGACTTCGCATCAATGTTACATCTTTTAGTTGTGAATACTTCCAGAATTTCCGCACTTAAGCAACGTAGATCAACTTTTCAGTACATAGGTTGTGGGAGAGGGCAAAAAGATGAGAAACTGAAAGAACTGATTGATTGATATGTGGGGTTTAACGTCCCAAAACCACCATATGATTATGAGAGACGCCGTAGTGGAGGACTCCGGAATTTTTGACCACCTGGGGTTCTTTAACGTGCACCCAAATCTGAGCACACGGGCCTACAACATTTCCACCTCCATCGGAAAAACTGAAAGAACTTAGCAATGTCTTTAGCAGGACAATATTTCTTTGGATATTTATGTTTTTGTTCATGATCAATGTTAGAAATGATCGGCTTATTGACAAACAGTCCGGAAACAAATTTGGATTTCAATAAACATCATAACTCACTTTTTCACAACTGCACACAGTTTCAGAGAGTAGAATAAGTGTTCAAAAATTTAGAGTCCAATGAAATTGTACATCAAAAGTCTTTTACATGTATACAGCCACATATCTATTTTATGCCTGGTGTTTGCACCAGGTCAACGTAAAGTTAGTTTTTTTAATGGTAGATTCGAGAGGAATACGTGACAATGTCGAGGCCCTGTAGGCCGCGCAGAGCATTGCGTCTACCTGGTCCTGTTCGATTTCGTTGAATCTTTGGTATGACAAACTGTGTGTCATCCTACTGACCATGAGGCTGCCTGGGAGTTTCAGAGTGTCCCCCTTGCGCATGCCATAGCGACGAGTGTCGACTCAAGATATCATTGGGGCCACCTCTAGCGCGATGGTGCGCAAGAGGGCAAGTATGTCACTTACACGGCGGTTTGACTGTAGTTACATTCCCACTATACGAATGATTGTTTTTTCTGGGACCCATTTGCCGGCAAAGACGACACGGAGGCGCTAGCTTGGGTCATTTTGCGCTAGCAGTGGAAGTTTGTGCTGCCAGATTCGTAAGTGTTCAGATTTCTGCCTTCGCCAGGCAATGGACGAGTTTGTCTTGTTCGACGCAGGTGTCTGCCTGCTGGAGGTCATGTTATTTTAATTGCGAAACATTCTTAGCAAACTTCGGTGACTTTGAGCGTATCTATCTATCTATCTATCTATCTATCTATCTATCTATCTATCTATCTATCTATCTATCTATCTATCTATCTATCTATCTATCTATCTATCTATCTATCTATCTATCTATCTATCTATCTATCTATCTATCTATCTATCTATCTATCTATCTATCTATCTATCTATCTATCTATCTATCTATCTATCTATCTATCTATCTATCTATCTATCTATCTATCTATCTATCTATCTATCTATCTATCTATCTATCTATCTATCCGCCTACAGCTTTTAGCTCTCCTGGCCCTTTAGATAATGGTATCAATACCAGACTTGGTATGGTATAACATGAGTGTATGAAAACATATTTGACCAGTCATAACATGAAAAACGTGACATGTATGTCATGAATGCCATGATATACATTTCATGGTCCTACAGCTCTTGCGGTAGTTTCGTTCACATGGCATGTTGCAAAACTGGTATGGTATGGCATGATTGCATGCCGAACACAAGCGACAGACCCTAACATGAAAATCATGACATGCGTGTCGTGTAACAACGTGACTACATGCTACGCTCATGATGCACTCACGGCCGTTTCGCTAGCTTCACATGTACCAAACTCGGTATTACGCGACGCGAACGGACGATATAGGTAAATGACACACCTATACATGATAATCATGACATGCGTGTCTTGTAACAACATGACTACATTTAACACTGATGATGCGCTCGCAGCCGTTTCGCTAGCTCCACATATACTAAATTTCGTATCACGTGACGTGAATAGATTACGAATGTAAACGACACATCCAAACATGATAATCATGACACAGAAGTCATGTATGGCATCACTTACCTCCACCTCGTAACGTTATGCTGATTTTAAAGTGACATATCAACATTTTTCATTCGTGCTTCGCATATCATCGATTCTCACTGTACGTGGGATATGCCAATTTTTTTCTCTTCCAAGGCATCGCTACGAGGTCCATATGGTGATGTCATCCGCGCACTTTGCATGATGGATGCCGTCGAGGGAGCGGAGTTCGTATGCCAGGCTAAACATAGTTACGATATTGAGTAGCAGGGAAATCACTGAGCTCGGCAGTGTGCCTTTGTTCTGAACCTTAATAATATTTGATCGGATGGAGCCAAGACCGACCATGGTGGTACGGTTCGTCAGGAATGCTTAAACGTAACTGTAGATATGTTTACGCTTAGTATGGCCTTAAGTATGACCTGGTGGTTAACGTCATCAAAGGCGCCGCTGTTGTCAAAATGGAAATATTGTCTCCTCTTTGCCATGGGGTGGCATCATTGACTTCTTTTTATTGAAGCCCTGCGTAGAAAGATGTGCCCAGAATCCGTACATTGAATGCGGGACAAGATCATTGTTCTCGAAGTAATCTTGCAGGTGGCTATAGCGATGACGTGCTCGAAGAGTTTACCATGACTGTAGGTGAGGGATATTGGTTGGACAGATGTTTTCTATCTGGCGTTTCTTTTGCCCGGCTTCGGTAATATTGTCACCTGCACGTACTCCCGCTCAAAGGGGGAGCGTGACGCATTGCCAGTGATTGGTGAGAAACTGTGAGTTCTCGTACAGTGGTGTCGTTGAGGTTGCTAATAAGAGAGTGCGGGATTCCGCCCCCCCCCCCCCGGCAGTTGTGTGGCGGGGGTGCTGCTGAGCACACGGTGAACGTTCGCGAGGTGCTTTATTTCACAAGCCACCCGTTGATGAGACCGTCGTGAGACAGGTTAGTTTTACCCTACTGATGACCGGTCGTTGCGATAGTAATTCTGCTCAGTACGAGAGGAACCGCAGATTCGGGCACTTGGTTCATGTGCTTGGTCGAGAGTCCAGCGGTGCGAAGCTACCATCCGTGGGATTACGACTGGACGCCTCTAAGTCAGAATCCCGTCTAAGCACTGCAACGATATCGTGTGCACCCGTTGATGATTTGTAAAGAAACAACATACTCGAAAGCACACCGCATCTCTAGGATGCTCTGCAGTAATTAGAAGTTGGATAGCCGATAAACTACTTCTCATTTATTAATAGTGCTGTAGGCACGGTTGCCGACTCTTAAATATTTAATTGTCGAACTTGATTACCACGAAGTGAATAATTGTGAAAGTGACTACATCTTTATCTTTCAATCGAAGCAACTGCAGTTTTGAGACCGCTTACGCCGTATATAGTTTATTTTTTCATTGTCATTATCTAGTTATCAAGTCCTTTTGAAAAGTGTCATGCAAGACGCGTGAAGACATTCTGATTTTTGCAGCAGCGCAAGAAACTTCGTCATTCTGCACAAAATAATTGCCAAAGTAAACAATTTATGCTTGAATTTAAGCAAACCTGATTTTGAATGGTTTGTACCCTACTTTACATTTCTACCGGAAGACTTTTTTCATATATTCATTTAGAAAAACACTTCAAGGTTGTTTCCAAACACGCGAGGCTACTTTTGGCTACATTTACTGTCTTTTGCTGAAGTTGGATGTCTTTTGGCTATTTTTCGTGTTTCTCACGAGGCAACTTTGGCGAGCATTGCGTCGCAGAATGGGGCACTCAACCGGAGAGTATGCAGCAAGCCTAAACTAATCAACAGAGCCGCCAGATGTGGTGAAGAGCTTGCACGGGATAAGGCGTTGAAACATCGCATGATAATGCTGCATGAATCGTCATGCGGCATTGATACCTTAAAGCCTCTCACAACGTGTTTTTACACGTGTTTCTTTTGTTGCTGACCAGGCTTGTGGTGTTGCGCATATGACGAGAGGTCTCGCTACTGGAGATCTCGAGCTCAAGTTCTGTCGTCCGTACATGCTTACTAGTGTTTACTCACTTATTTAAAACTGGGTGCATGATGCGCGTGGATGCACAATGGAAGAGCAGGATTTCTTAATTTTCTGCACGTGCAGGTCTCGATCCGGCTGGCCCATTGTTCGAGTACTTCGGCGTTTACCTGCGCAAGGAGCACGCCGAATTCGTGGACATCATCCACACCAGTATGGGCATGGGCTTCAATTCGTTCCGCGGCCGCCTGGGCATGACCAAGAACTCGGGTCACGTGGACTTCTACCCGAACGGGGGCAGTCGGCAGCCCGGATGCCGAAGCTTTGGACGTATGTCTCACATGCTTACTTTGTCACCAAAAGTACCCGTAGGCTGGGGGGGGGGGGAGGGGCTCTAAAGTTCGCTGGTCACTATTCTACGTATATCTGTAGAAGCGTGGCCTGCGAACTTTAGATCATCCTTGTACATTTCTTCATGCATAATAAAGTCATAATTTAATACCGCTATACAATATTAGAGATGCAGGGCATACGGGACATGCACGACTTCGCAGATTATGTATTCCTAAGCTAATTGTCAGGTTATCTTGGCCATCCGCTATAATAATAGAAACGTTATCTTCACTTAATCTCAATTCAGTAAATAAGCTGTCAACCAGCTATTTAAAGTGAGTACTTTGTTTTTCTCTCACAGTACTGTACTGCCTCAGTCGGCTTTCCTTATCGTGTATGGTGTGGTAATGCTGGAGATAGCACAGAAGAAAATTGGTTTACTCCTTTAAGTTTGAATAGTTCTCTAGCTAACAATGCCTTAACAAAAGTGAACGGTCACTTGACGATTGCTTTTTGCGGGTACAGCTTGCGCTCAATGCTTGAGTTGTTACGAAGTACAAAAATAGATTTCGTGAGAAATTGGGAGGTTACTTGTATACTAAAGGAAGGCTAGACATGTTGCTTCGGACTGGATATCGCCGTCATTCTGTATAGTTGCTCCGGAATGGTGGCCTAGAACAGTGATGGCGGTACCCAGACGGAGAGACCTGGGCCGTAAAATAAAAAAGAGAGAAAGAGAGAGGCTCTCACCCCACTGGATTGCCGTAGGAGTGCTTGCTTTCGCTTTAGTCAACGACAGAGCTGTTTCAGGAAAATGGCAGTAGAGCGAGTCCAGGTCAAAACCTCCTTTGTCCAGGCCAGTCCGGGCACCCGATAGACCGACGCACATGGATTACCCGGAAACGTTAGAGAGCATGCCAGCCAGTGTAGAGCCACAAATTTTTATCGCAGGGAGGGGGGGGGGGGGCGGAACGAGGAGTAGATATATTTTGTGTGTTGGTGCGGGCTGCGTTTGTATGTGCGCGCGTACATATGCACGTGAGAGATTGGGGAGAATGTTTGGGTGGATGTTTACAGTCCTCAAACCTCCTTCCTCCTCTCTATGTCCTGGCTACGTTCAGTCTCTAAATCAGGAGGTATACGCTGGGCGCGACTTAGAACAAACTTCACTGGTAGTACAGCAAGAAATTTCGCGCGTTACTAATTCTGTGCGTTATTAACTGTTTTCAGCCGCGTATTCTATCTCACTCTCTATACGTAGGCCCGGACTGCTCCCATTCTCGGGCCACCCTGTACTACGCCAACTCCATTCGCACCTGCAGCTACCCGACGTTGCTGTGCGCCGACTACAATGCTTTCAAAAACCGTCGGTGCGCGCCCTGTGACGAGGCGCCCTGCGGTGTTATGGGCCACAACGCCAGTGCGGACTTGCGGGGGAAGCATTTCCTCAGCATATCATCCGCGTACCCGCACTGTCCAGGCGGCGCCGTGGCGACAACCGCTTCTTTAGTCGTCATTATCTCGTCTCTTTTGACTGCGGCCACGAGCTTTGCCGCTACTGCGGGGGACAACCTGAGGATTACAAATAAGCTTCACACATAGGGAGCCCAATGACGCACGTAGTAGCTGTGCGCATGTAGGCTCACTAGGCCCCCGCCTATAGTCAGCCATAGCCTAAGGCTGTGACGTGCAGCAGAACCAAGAAGACCTTATCGAACGAGTACGCGTAGACAGTACAAGTGCTTTTGGGCAAAAAGCTTTTTAACTTGAGTTAGTACATATCTTACGCAAACGTTTGTTATATGTTATGTCAGCTAAAAACTGTGTTAACGACTGGCATGGACAACAAATTACGGGGGATGCTTATAACTACAACGGGAACTCTCGGAGAGTCTACGCTAAATATTTTGTGAGAGAAACATTTATTTATTTATTTATTTTTCACTGTATTAGGGCTCGAAAAACCTTTATGATTGATTTTTTGTAAATACGAGTGACGTTCATTCATTGTTGCATCACCATAATAGTCAGCTCCATCGATTGGGGTCAAATAGAAAAAAAAAGAACGTAAGTAACAAGCATGTAAGACGTTGGTATTTAAAATTAAGGTGCGCGAAGACCTGAAACGGTGAAAATGTTCAACGTGTGCTTGATTAAAATTATCTACGATTTTTTAACGAATGTCGCACTGGTATGTTACACTCAATATCACTAACTCCTTAGGAGGAAGTCATTCATATATTGCTCACAATTCCTCTATTACATGACCTCATTATCTTGTCATTGATTGATTGATATGTGGGGTTTAACGTCCCAAAACCACTATATGATTATGAGAGACGCCTTAGTGGAGGACTCCGGAAATTTCGACCACCTGGGGTTCTTTAACGTGCTTCTTGTCATTGGAACACACGAATACAGGCAAGTGGCCCTTCCTTGATACAATGTTCTGCTACGGCGTACGTACGTGACAGTACGTCTTGTGTATATGTCAGGCAACGCAACCAGTAGCGTCCGGCAGACAATCGCAAGTGATTCTGCGCACTCTCTGAGCAAATGCGCAAAAGCTACTGGAATGCACGCACCTATTTAGAACAGCCACAATGTGACGAACATGTTATATACGCCCCCTTTCTATTATCATCGATGTTGATTGCTCGCTCCTTTTCTACGTTTCAACGTCCCATTTTCTAACTGCGAGGAGCAGGCTAGAGCAATCTATAGCGCATGCCAACCTCTCTATTTTTCTCAGTCAGCTGTGAGTTCAAAAAATGAAAATAAAGGAAAAAATATCACGTGCTTTGTAAAGCCAGCAGGCAGAGAAAGATTATTTTACACTGGCTACCTTGACTACAACTGACTAAAACTCCCAGTTTTAAATACACATATATTACCGATGAATTAGATAGGGGAACGACTACTACGGACGCGTGATTCGAAGGTCGAAGATTGGGTCCCTGCCTGTCGCAAGTTACCTTTTCGTCCACTTTTCTTTCTTCACACTTACATCACAATCGCTACAATCAATATCCCTTATGCTTTCCTTGGCATTATTGAGGGTTAGTTCTTATGAATGTTGTGTCTAATGGAGAGAAATGAACCCCTAAAATTTCTGCCTGTTTTTTTCTCCAGATAAGCATTTCTCCCTTTGCAAGTAAACTCGCGGGTGCAAAACTCGTGTTTCGACAGACTAAAGGGGTATTTTTTTGTGGATGTCACACGACTGACCGTGCCCGCTGTTCATATGTTTAATGCTGCCGTGTGTTTGTGACTGTGAAGAGCGCAAAGTTAACACCAGTGACAACTGAAGTCTGTATTGGTATAACATGGGCCAAGCAATATAACACACTAACAGTGGCATGCCATGGTGAGACTAATCATCAATTGTCAAGAATCTAATCTATAGACATTTTTATGCATGAATCACAGTACATCGTTTGTTTCTTCGGCGTCCTGTTGTGAAGACGATCGAAAACATTCGAAAATGTTCTGATACATTCAGGTTGAATAATATTTATTCACTGCTAATCAGCTGCTCCCTTTTTTACGGTTGGTGGTGTTTGATTGATTGATATGTGGGGTTTAACGTCCCAAAACCACTTCATGATTATGAGAGACGCCGTAGTGGAGTGCTCCGGAAATTTCGACCACCTGGGGTTCTTTAACGTGCACCCAAATCTGAGCACACGGGCCTACAACATTTCCGCCTCCATCGGAAATGCGGCCGCCGCAGCCGGGAATCGAACCCGCGCCATGCGGGTCAGCAGCCGAGTACCTTAGCCACTAGACCACCGCGGCGGGGTTCGGTGGTGTTTCGCCACAAAAACACTACTAATGCAGAGAAGCTTCAGTGGCAGACAGGAACGTTTACTTTCTTTTTAAGTAACGCTTTTGTTTGGACTAGTTGGTGTATACTTGGAACATAATGCATGGTAGCGCTAAAAGACATGTACTATAGGACGAGATATCTTTGCCCGTGTTTCTCAAGGACACAAGGATTTGTGCGCGTTGCGAATATACGAGCACAGAATTCTATCATATTTTCTTGGTACGTAACTCAAGTAATCAAAAAATAATAACGATAATCACACATAGTAACGCAAATTCTGAGCACAGCTTCGTGTTAGGGCAAGGTCAACTGTGTTTGAAGTTTGCCTTTCTGCAAAATATCCACTACGCCTAAAATCATATATATACTTTTTTTTTGTAAAGTAGGGCAGCCGCAACTACGACAACACTCGTCTTTGTGCGCATAAGCGTGGTAATCGCTGCACATCTGTTGATGCTGCGTGTGGCTGATGACGACAAAGAATCATGAATGATCCATTCTGTAGTGGGTGGGAGGCATAAAACTTCGCACTCGTTGCGTAGCTAGCATCTTGTGATGCCTGGTAGTTATTTTAATGGACCACGATATATGACATAGACTAACGTGATTCCTTGCCCAACATGACGCCTCTATAGGGTAATTTTGCTAATGAGCTTCATGTACCGGCAGATATATGTGGTAAAGCAAGCAATTGCGATGCAGAGAGCCCGGGTTCAAATCTGATTTAATCCCGAGTACTTTTTTCTTTTCAAATGTTATTTATTCATGTCTGTCGGTAAAACCACGGACTGCAACGATGACTGCGACGTCGCTCAACCCAGTAACGGGCGCCTACGAGCTGCGCTCTAAGAGCGAGACCTTCTCATTATGATATTTTGTCACAATTTGTCATTATTGTTTTGCTTGACTTCGGCAAACTTG
Organism: Rhipicephalus microplus; assembly: GCF_043290135.1. NCBI lineage: Eukaryota > Metazoa > Arthropoda > Arachnida > Ixodida > Ixodidae > Rhipicephalus > Rhipicephalus microplus. The sequence goes on from NC_134701.1 coordinate 229,748,962, forward strand.
GTGCTTTGGCCATGACACATCTCTATGCGTTGAGAACAGGTCTGATTGCCTTTTTGAAGCTTATTAATTTCATATACTTTCTTTGCAATGCGACCATGTCGATGATTACAGACTCGACTTGTTCGTACGGGGCAGCGAAATCCGCAACTCAAGTACGAGGTGCGACACGGTTGCACGGTGCTAACATCAATGTCGGTGAGCTGCTTGTGCCGTTATCAAAGCACCATGTGGCTACTTTTACTACTTGGTTCTTACATAATTTTTGTCGCGTAGTTGGTAAAGACCGTGCACCTTGCTATCACGACGTATGTACTGTTCTGTGATAACGCTGCAGGCATGCGCCTGTAGCTCGTGCTTTCATACACGACAAAGCCACAACGTCTTTAATGTGCTGCGCATAATCTCATCCCGATAAGCAACCGTACTTTAGTTACATGATTCGCCAACAAAATTACGGTTATTTTGGGATTCGCCGAATTGTGACTTTAGTGGTAAAGTGTTGCAATTTATCGCTTGAAATACTCTAAATGGTCGAAACGTATACTGAAGGCGTTATTTGCCAGCGTCGACCTCCTGATGCTCGTAGACGTTCCAATGCCAAACCATGGAAACCATCAACGGGCTGTGAACTTGGCAGCTATACCGACAACTGTAGTTGACCCATACTACAACAGGAAACTTGTTTCGAGCAAACACTCAATAGCATGTGCGTTTGTGGGCTTGCACTGCGTCCACATTATTATTGCAGTGCGAAATTTCCTCGCAGAACCGCGACTTGGTGTTTGAGCGAGCAAGTACAGCCATGAACCATCAATAATAAAGGACGCAGGAACAAACATTGACTTCATTTCACAGCTGTTTTCTGCAGTTTCTTTACATTTTCGATGCTCACGGCCTGGTGCATTCTTTCTAGTGCACGCGCGTGGCCATATCTCAAAATACTGACGTTTTTTTGTTCGCTTCACTTCATTTCGATGTTATTTTTCCTCTATTTTTAAACGAAACGGCACACCACGAGAAAAAATGCAAGAACGTATGTTGTATTTAGGTTCCTCTACGATTCTACGATAAAAGTTGAAATTGGACGTGGCATACAGAGAGGAGGAAAGAGAGAAGTCGATCAGGCGGAGCAAGGACATGCAAGCCTCGCGAACTTATTTTCTCGTGGAAACACGGGAAGATTTATCGCTTTTCTGCGTTTATGACTTTGCTACTTCGCTGGATGTTCGCGCGTAAGAAACAGTGGCCGAGTCAGCACAATATTCGACGTTGACACTTTCTCTCTCTCTCTCTCTTTCTTATCTAAGAGAGGGCTACGCTGCTGCTCCTTGACACGAAGGTGTAGTGCGCTGCTGGTCGCGGTGGTCTCTGTATAGCGTGCGTGGTTTCAAGCACCAAATAACGCAGGAGAAAAGGTGAAGCGAAAGAGGGGGTGTTTTCTTGTAGAGGCGAGGGGAGGGAATCGGATACATTATGCATGCGAAAATGTGCTCAGTTTCCTGCATATGAGCGCGCAGCGTGTTAAAGAATCGAATGAGAGCGAGTGAGCGAAATATATATATATAGAGAGAGATATGAAGAAAGTACGAAGAAGAGAGCGTAGAAAGAAAGAAAGAGTGACATTGCAAAAATGGTACGTTGGTCGTCGCGGCCCGAGGTTTGTGTTTCTTTGCTGTCGTGGAAAGCCGTTGTCCGTTCTTCGCGTAGGCTGTGTATGTTTTATGCAGACACTTTTCCGCGTATGAAAATCCGTTTCGAAGACGGGGGACGTGCCTATAGGAGCGCTGTAATGGTCGCCGAAATGAAAGCTTTCGTTCATTGTGCCTGTATTTGTATACGCGAGCGTACGCGCCAGTGCTTGCTTAGTTTCGAAAGAAAATAGAAAAAAATAAATAAAATGGGAGAGTGATGAGATGACGTCCAAAATCAAGAATTCGCCGTCGTTTTTATGCGTTCGCGTGTTAAGTTCGTTTCTCATTTTCCTTGCTGTCTCAGACTGGGATACATTGCGCACTGAAGAGAAAGAAATATCTACGCTCCAATTTTGATATTAAAGATTTACTTATTGAGTTCTTAGCGGACGAAGTCCGGGAGGTTCACCTTTAATTGCAAAGGTCATTTGAAGGGCGTTTAGTACCCAGTTCAAGAAGAACACGAGCTTTTTACGTTAATCCTATTTGATCTCCGTAGCAGTAGTGGTCTATGATGGGTCCCGAAAACTGTTTATTTCTTGTAGATGGACGAGTTGGAGACAAGATTACATGGCGTGCAATGTAGATTGACCGTTCTTGTAACTGACAAAGGTACTCGAGATGAAATACCGAGAATATAAAGAATCTCTGTTTACGTTTAACGTTTCTGATTAACTGTGCTGGCTCGTTAGATTAGGATTAGACTTGCCTCTTAATTTTCACCCGTAGATGCGACCAACGTGACATTCATCGCATGAAGTTTTGAAGAGCACGCAATTTGTACGTTTCTATTCACGCATTTTTGCTCATTTACATGAGCAACCAGAGCCGTCGCTACGGAAAGACATTACCTTGTACTACAAGGTACAAGGTAACACGTTACTTAGCGGTGCTTGTGAAACATCTGAGAGAAGGCTAGTTGAAGATTTATTTATTGTTTCAATACAGTTTGATTAGCTTAGTGTTTTATTTTTAGAGCAATTAATTCCAATTATTCTTCAAAAATAAACACACCATCTTACCTGTTTGTCATAACTGCAACGACTGAATGAGCACTGTATAGTCTATCAAGCTGAGTGTAGCCAGTGAAGCATCTTTCACTTCGAATACTAGCATTTCTACGAGTCATATATTACTACCGTGTTATACAGGACGCCACGCCGCGGTCGTCTAGTGGCTAAGGTGCTCGGCTGCTGGCCCGCAGGTTCCGGGATCGGTATCCTGGCTGTGGCGGCTGCATTTAAGATAAAGGCGGAAATGTTGTAGGCCCGTGTGCTCAGATTTGGGTGCATGGTAAAGAACCCCAGGTGGTCGAAATTTCCGGAGCCCTCCACTATAACGGCGTCTCTCATAATCATATGGTGGTTTTTGGACGTTAAACCCCACATATCAATCAATTACACATGACAACACTATTACATACAAAATTTGCCTCTTTTATATAGGCCAATGTTTTCTACTATATAGCACAAATTTGTGGTTTAAGACGGCTTGTACTCTTCGATGCTGTCAGAGACGATAAGGAAGGTCTTCGTCGGGAAACAGCATGGTCGCGAAATGCGAGGCGGCGTTCTTTTGTTCCTTAGCGGCTCCAGAGGATGATGCCTACGTTTTCGCTTTGTTTGTTCAGAAAGGCACTTGACTCATATGTCAGACATCTCGCCTCTTCGAAGTTCAGCTTTGCTTTAATGAAAGCTTGTTTTTTTCTAGGATATCTCTACACGTGAGTGACCCCAATATCCTTCAACGCCACCTTAATATAATTCGGCGCATTAACGTGGTCTTAAACGCCGCGTGGCCGATGCCAACATATATAGACGAATACCGAAGAGAGCGTCTTGCGTCGAAAGTTCAACGACTTGCCCGCAATATAAGCGAGTATGTACAGTCTTGTGTTCGCCCCGTCAGAATGCCTTACGCATCGGCGTCATCAGAGAAGCAGCGAAGCGTCTTGTTATCTGGCTTCCTCTATGGTGCTTTCACGAGAATTGGACGCTTTTAGTTTTCTCTTTTTTTTGTTTTGGGTTGTGCGAAGAAGATTAAGGAATTTATTACTATGAGAGGAGAAAAAAAAGACTCGGGAGAAAAAAAAGACACGGGTTTTTTTCTTATGCTTTCCAAATCTACATGTTGTCATAGTAAGTTAGTATCATCTTTGTAGTGACATCGATGTCTGTCAACGGATTCTTCGCTTGAGAAATAGAGAGAAAAAAAGAGAGAGAAGCAATTAAGGAAAGTATTTTGTTCCACTTGGCCCGATTCGAAGAATTAGATTTGTTGAGAACTTTTGTTTTGGTAATGTGCATGGAAGAGAAAAGCAAAAGTGCACAACGAAAGAGAGCTCCCGTTTTATCGTCACGAGAAGCTGCACCATAAAAGACCGCCTGAATTACCAATGCACATTTGTTTGTTTTGAAATCGAACATCAGGGTGGTCGTTTCATTCGACCACTACATCAATGCTAAACAGACAAACTTGCACCATTTGTTTGCCTCCTTGTTTACAAATAGTGACACTATGAAAGATTGCGTTATTGCTTCTCGGCGTGTGTGCTCCGGCTTCCGCCCGAATATGCCCACCACAGCTTATATAGTCGTGTCTTATGTGTACACACGGGACGGCTTTAGGCTCTCCCATAGTCGAGTATTAAGTACCCGAAATCGTGAACCACTTTTTTCTAAACATACATTCAGTTCTATACGACGTTGAAGTAATTGAACTGACTTCTACCATCTCGGTGGCTCAGTGGTTATAGTGCTTCGCTGTTGACCTGAAAGACGAGGGTTCCGCCCCGGCCACGGCTGTCACATTTCGATGGAGGCGAAACGCCAGACGCCCGTAAACTGTGAAATGTCCAAGCACGTTAAAGAATTACTGGTGATTGAAATTAGGCGAACTCCTCTAATACAACATCTCTAGTGTCCGGGGTAATTTAGAGACGTCAGACCTTATAAACCAACTTTCACTGGCTTATAAACGTTAGTCATCTTGAAATATATCATGCTCTTCATTACAGAAAGGGCGTTTGTCCTTGGTGGTCTGATATAGGCCAAGTTTCAATGCCACTAAGATAATCGGGCGTGGGAACCTGAAGCAGTGTTTTAATAATGTGCGGCTTTGTAACAAGCTCCTTGGGTAGTGTTTTGATTGAGGTGTTATTGCCATGTTATGTTGTTTTGTTACCGCTAGGCGAAATACGGAGATGATGCCTGTGGAAAATGTCACAAAACACGGCTTAATTGTGCTTATCAACTGCAAATCGCCCCCTGCATAGAGCAGCCTTCATTAACGCATCGCCTGAGCCTGTACGAAACCTACACGCGTGCACTCTCATTGCACGTGTGGTGTGGCGTAAATTCAGGCATCCGTGAAAAAAAATTCGAGGCCAGCGTTCTCTTCCGAGGTCTTTCCGTACATCCCGCAACATCCTTTTCGCCACTCCGTTTTCACGCATGAATCCAACTAGCGAGATGCAGCGGTCCATTTCACAGCGAGAAATGAGGAAACACGTTGCGCATGCGCAATTTTTGAGCGGCCGAGAGCTTTTAGCCAAGATTGCTGAGTCGGCATAATTCGGTTGGCCGGCCCCGAACCACCACCCATCTGTGAGTCATTAGGGGAACAGTTGGACGCATATGCATCGCTCCCCAGGCACGGACACACTATCCCACTCCTCTCCAGGCTAATGATGATGCCGCTACGCAAGCGAGCGCGCAGTTATAGTTTGGCTTCGTGTTACGTGGCAAATGGCTTAGCCGAAGTGTCGCGATGCGCGCGCCACCGCGCCGCGGGATGGCGAGGCCACGCGCTGGACGCGCTTCAGCGGGACTTACTACACTCGCACTTTGGACAAGTGCATGCTTAACCTACACGCAGCGGCTCGATTTTTTCCGGCGCCGTGCACGGTGTTTGTCATCGACGGCGCGGGTTTTTCCGCAGCTGCACTCAAGTGGGACGACGCACGCATGCAATTGGTTCGATGGCGGTTCAAATCGACTTTATGCAGTTACGTATTCGTGCATAAGGTGTGAGCAATGGTCCGTTACTCTGACTAGGACAAATGCTGTAGGAAGTTGAAGCTTGCGGAGCGTTGATCACTGAATGCCATTGTTTGTTTCTGTATTTTTCTTTACGTTAGGACGATTGGGTTGTGGGTAATAGCCTGGCTACTTTTTGTTTATCGAATGAATGAGTAGCAGACGTACTATGATCAACGCGGTTGTAAGTGTAAATCTAAAACGGTGAAAGAGAAACCCGCACCTTTACACTTACCATAAAACAGCACTCCGTATCGACAATAATCGAGTCACCGCCACCAAGAAATAGCCACAAAGAAATAGAATTGCACTTAATTACCTAGTTTACGCTCTGAGAGTTAGATTCACGTTAAATAAGCACAGCAGCCGTGAAATAATGCGGATTCCTCCAATATGGCGTGTTTCGTGATGCTATATAGCATGCAAATTTGTAATTTAAATGATGGTTCTTGTCATTATCAGATATAGACCCATTGCGGTCACACACTGCAGTCAGGGTTGCAAGACATCTTAAAAGAAAGAAAGAAGAAGAAAAGAGGGAAATACGTGTTGATGGGTGCGTCTCATACAGCATGTTTTGGATTCGCTGAACTGCACGCAGTTCCTTTTTATTATTATAACTTTTTTACAGCCACGGCTACAACGCGCGCTCCAAATTCGAGTCTACAACGCGCGTCGCTGGTATTGACGTGACAGCGTTTTCCTTTTACCTCACGGCCCCGTTCCTTTCATAACTTTGTAACGTTTCACCTGGAAGTCGGAAACGCGCGTGGGTGCGGAAATTTCGTTCCGCCGCCGTTCTTCCTTCGCGCGTCACGACAGCTGCACGAGGAAGTCGTGGGATATCGAACGCGTGCGTACACGCGTTGTGTGCCGGGATAGCTCCGAAATAAGATCGCGTAAGAACGAGAAAATGCGATAGACAGAGGGGAAGAAATTTCGATCCGCGTTCACGAAATATGTAAACGCCAGCCGTACGGCGAAGTTCAGACAGAAATAACGCAAACCTTCGCACCGCTAGTGAAAACGGCTCGGAGCAAGGCAAAGATTGGTGAACACATAATCCGATATATAAAGGCTGATAGCACTGGGATGATACGAGATAGAAAGGGACGAGGAAAACGAACGAAGAGATAAAAGAGACACGCTTGTTACTCGATAAAAAAACGCCAACTTCGTTCAGCGCCTGTTCCAGATGAGGTACGGAGAAAAGTCAATTCCATTGCGGGGTGCTTGCTCGGGCGCTAATTCGTTCAGCAGACGCCCGAGGGTAGGAGAATCGATTTCTTGCCATCTTCCAGTGAAAGAGAAGGGAAAAAAATTATTTCCCGTCGAACAGGTAAACTGACGTGTCAGCTATCGTGTCACTATGTATAGAAATCTATCAACTCCCGCTGAATTTGTCTTCAGCCAACGATACTTTTCTGTGGGCTTCTGACTTGGTGACAATATATGAAAGCTTTCTGTTACGTTGTTACGCTTTCCCATTTATTCTTGTTTTTTTTTAATATCCAGTTTTCTATAACCAAAAATTTATATCGAGGCACGGTCAGTGCATCTTCCAGCAAGCTTAAACGATTATCGACCACCTGTGCTGACATCATTCGCGTTGCCCCTGAATGCATGTATTGACCCATGAAACTTGAAGAAAAAAAAACAGAGGTGGACATAGCTACGGAGCTTAAAATGATCTGACAAACGTTACAACATTCTCAATAGATTAAAAACTTGCTCATATTTAAAAACGCACGTGGCTGTGTCTGCAACTATATATAACTTAAAAGTGTTATCTCCGGAATTGTGAGAACCCAGCTTCAAGAACGAAAAAAAAAAGAAACACTTGGAACCTTCGAAACTTTAGACGAAGGCGCTTTTGTGTCGCTTCTGAAACTTGCAAAAGACCGAAGTCACTTTTGGCTGTCGATCACCTGCAAAACAGAAAGCTTCTGAACTCGTTTCTGTCGCTCACTCAAGGTCTTTTCATGGCAGCTCTGTCGTTGCAACACACTCCTGAAGCTGCCCGAAGGGTCGTAAATAGATACAGCAGAAAAACGAAAAAGAAAAGAAAAAAAAACATTTCAAATGGAGCTTCACAATAAACGTAACGGACCATAAAGATCTGCGACCTGGGGCAAAAAACACAGCCGCAGGGCCGTTCTCTTTTTCAGAAGAGTGAAATCACATTTCCAAAGAGATTGAGTACCCGTCCCATCGCGTCCACGCACAAAGGCAGCGGCCAGTCAGTCTCGGGTCGCAGCGCTTCTTTCAGAGGTCGCCCGAGCACCCGTGTGCTTTGTGTGTACTCTTAGACGTCTCGGCAGCCCTCTTCCCGCCTTTCATTGCGTTTGCAGCCCCGGTCTGTTCTTCTATAAGCGCACGCCTGAGGGTACTCACATACTTACGTCTAATTCTTTTATTGCGTCCATCGGCGCGTGTCAAAAAAGACGAACGCTTACTCTGCTAATAAATTGCTGCGGGCAAACCAGCCGCCATTGCCACGTACTCCGAGCTTTAGGATATACATTAGTCAAAAGCCTTTTGTGCCTCACAAGATTTGGCGAGACTTTACAATGCTCCGCGAGACCCGATATGGCACTGCGGTGTTTGACGTGCGACGAAACTTGGCAAGACTTCGCGATTGGTAAGAAGAAAGCCAAGTAAAAAAAAAAGTTGGTCAATTATATATTCCGATATATAACAACGGACAGGTGCAAGTGTTGCGACTCCAGAGCCACTTTGGAGCATATGTTATGGGAATGTAGAGAGATTAGTGCCCATAACGAGTATGCGGCCTCTGGTGACAGCCTACGCGTGCGCTGGGAAGCCGCAATGCTAAGCCCCGTCCTCGAAGATCAGGTGTAGGCCGTCCAGCGGGCCGAGGAAGCCGCCAAAATTCAAGGACTCCTGGCCGTAACCTAGGCGGGGTCATGGGCTCACCCCACCAACTCGCCGGACTCCGAGTAAAGTTCTTTTCTCCTCCTCCTCCTAAAAAATCACGTGATACTGAAGTGAATGTACCTGTGCAGTCGGCGTAGTAAGCCGCATGACCTCAATGTGATACATAATCATGTGACGTGTATTAGCGTGACATTGCAATATGACGGCAGGGGTCACCTGATCCCGCAACAGGTGCATTACCACGTGAGGTGCAGAGAAGTCCAGGTGAAGGGAGTGGAAGGGGAGATGAAAACACTCGATTGGGAAGAAAAAGAAGAGAGTTACCTACTTCGAGTGAACGCACAAGGCAGCTTATATACATCCAATGAAGTTGTGCTTCGCCGTAGACTCTATAGGCCGGCCTCCTTCCCAATCGCAACAGGGTTCAAACGTACACGATATTGTTACCACTTATGACCTGTCGGCGCGGCCAGCACATGGACTAAGTTGATCATTACGCCACGGCTGATGATAAGCGAACAGTGGCGGGAAGCATGCGATGTGGTAAGCCGAATGCTAAAGTGCTGGTTTGTTCTAGCCCCTCTCCAAAAAGAGCTCGCCCTTACATGTGATGAGCACTCTAGTCTATATAGATAGCTTCAGCGAAGCAGATGCCAACATGGCGTGCCAATAGCATGTCAGGAAATGACATGCTTGCTAATGAATACTGAATAAATGCTGCAGTAAAAAATAAGATAAAACAAATAAAAATGGTTACTGAAAATAAAGATTGATCAACTAAAGAAAAAAACATGGCGCTCTGGAAAAAAATTAACATGGGATATATATGTCACTCAGTTTCTCTTTCCTATTCTTTCTATTTTTCTTCGTCTTTAATGCTTTTTTTTCTCTCTCACATTCTATTATTCTTTGTCTCTTTTTGATTATCTCTCTTTCTGCACTTCTTTATTTCTATTTCTCTTTATCATAATTTCAGTGCTGTGCCTCACTCTCTCCCCTTCTCCGTTGCCTTCTTCTCACCATCACATGTTTTCTCTCTCACTTCTCTTTACCATCGCCTTGCTGCGCTACACATTATACAATGTTATATATTACGGGCTGCTAGGATGCCCCGAGTTGTTAGGACGCTTGCCTTCGGATCGAGAGTACGCAGGTTCGAATCCCACCTCGCGAAGATTTTTCTTTTCCGCAAATACATATTCTACATACTACATACAACCACATACAACTACATATTCCTTCCGCTCTCTCTGCGTACTCATTCTTTCGCCCATAAGGATTATTACAGGCCACACCGGATATATAGACGCAAGTGTTCTGGGAACGCGGAAAAAGAAAATATAAAAAGGAGGATGTAAGGAATGTGCGCCACTTCGTCACGGTGATGATCATTTCTGTTTCCGACAGACAAATTAAGGGGAGCTTAAGCAGCTTCGCAATTAAATATGAGGTTAAGCGAGAAAACTGAGCACATAGCGTATGTGCGAAAGCTGCCCCGGTTCTGTGAGTATAACGTATTCGTACGGCGTTAAATAGCACTTCAAGGTTTGTGATGAATGTGTAAGACGGCTTGCAGTGCAAGCCATTGAATGACTGACTGAGTTACGCCAAGGGGCAAACTTGCATGCATTGTGAAGGGCACATTACTGCCAGAAAATTATTTAAAGTCTAAGCTCATGCTATCCTATCTAATTATTCAACGAACGATTCTTTCTGAAGGAGGCAAGCGCGCATTTTCGCCAGAATATCCAATTCCACCCAGATGTGTAAATACATTATTCAACCGTCAAGCGAACGAATTCGTCTTAGGCGCGATCAAGGGACATTTTCTTACTGCCCAGCACGTTGGCGAAAGCATCGTCCGTTATAAACACTGGCCAGCAATAAACCAATTGCGTGTCATTGTAACTGAGTGAGAAAAAGTTTTTGAGAGGCTGGCAGTCCAAACTCCGATGCTACTTGTAGCTTTCAGAACACTGCGTAGTTTAGCGGTGCGTTTAATTAACGTTCAGATTCGACAGAGCGAACTTCTTTCCACTCTCTGCTTGACCTCGCTCGAAGAGCTCCGAAACTCGACCGCTAGTTCCAATGAACGGGCGGAAAAAATTATCGCCGCATTTCTTTGTCGCCTACAAAGCCTCGTCAACAAATCCTACATTGTTCTCGTATAGTTAAGTTTAACTAAATCTAACGAAACTATACAGTGTATTATTGGGAAATGTTTAGTTCTTTGTGGGCAGACGAGGTAACCCTGGAACTGAAAGGCCGGCACCGACCAACGATGAATGGTATAAAAGGAGAAGTACCATTTAATGCTGCAAGAATGAACTGCACAAACAGGAATATTAACGGGCGACGAATAAAGAGTTAGCGTTGATGTGGAGCCAGTGCACACGAAAAAAAAAAAGAAGTTTTCACAACAACGTGACACACAAAAAAGCCGTTAGAGCTGGTTAGAGCTGCCGAAAGACGATTGTCACAAACGCGAGTGCGTAAGTTTTGTCGCTAGAGTAGTTGATTAAATTGTAGAAAGGAAGGCAATTCTCAAATTGAGACGACACCGCAGTCAGGATTTTCTCGTCGAGCACTTTCGCTCAATGAAACAACACAATGAGAACTTGCTTTCGCATTTCGAGGAAGCGCCCGACTGATAATTTGGGCACATAGCACGTATTATGTTGGGACGCTCTTCGACGTGTATCACAAATGGTTTGATAACCTTGTTTGATTCGAAATAATTGCCGGTGGGTGTATCAGTTGGCTTTACGTTATGCTTTTTCCCCTATTCCAGGCTTTGAAAAAACGCATCGCCGTGGAATAGAATACGAGGAGACAATAACTTCGCGCCAAATTCTTATAAAATATTCATCAGTCCATCATCATCAGCGCAGACAGTGCTAACTTCCGTGCGGGGTACTTCTAAATTAATCGCACACGACGTGGGCAAACATAGCAAATGAGGCAAGTTAAACTTTGGGCTGCTGAGAGAATGAACGAGGGACAGACAACGAAGCCATCGATGTAAACTAAACAAATTATCGATTGGCAGTGCTGTTTCTTTGCTAGCTGGAATAGCGTGCTGTATTTTTGAACGCCCTTGTTTATAATTTTCTGAGTGCCTTCTGTGTTCTTCTCTTCATCAAGCGTGTCGAGAAATTCAGTATTAAAATTATGTTTCATTAAACTAGACGTTCGTTAAACTAGACTCAATAAACGCTACGAATATCTAAGAGTCGTGCCGTGTATGCTGCCGAGGAGAGTGCTTCCGCAAACACGAAGACGAACGAACGCATTAGCGAGAAGGTGAGATCGAAGCCGAAGAAAGCTCGGAGTGACCACAAGAACTATCCCTCGGAGGCCACTCTGTTCTTCTTAGCCTGACATTGGAGAAGTGACCCGAAAGAAAGCAAGCGCGAATAAGTGCGTTGATCTCAGTGGCAAAAGTAAAAAAAAAAAAACCTACTTGTCCGCGTTACGTTTTCTCGCTCTCAGGTGTACCACCGCCCACAGTCGGGCAACCTTCGCGGTGTTCTTTCACCTCCTTATCTCTCCCGAATTCGGGATCGACGGCTCGTTTGTGCCCATTCGCGTTCCGCTTCAAAGAAAGGAGCGAGGCTTAGCGTTCTCGCCATATAGGGAACCGTGTCCGCGACTGGCGATGGGAGCACCCTATCAATCCCCATATTACCCCTTCGGTGATAAGGGAGCTCTTTAAGGCTTTCCCTCCGCCTTGCCTGCCCGGGTCTGACCGCTCGCTCGCTCAGCCGCCGGACCTGCCAAGGATTTTTTGGCCTGATTCGGCTGGCCTGTGTTCTGGAAAGAAAAAGAAAAGCTATTCTTTTCATTCCCCTCGAGTTCTTCTTTCTGTTTCTTCTTTCCTGCTTTTTTTGTTTTTGTTAGCGGTCCCGTCCTTTTATTTTTTCTTTTAGCCTGAAGCCGAGCAATGGCCGTAGCACACTGTACTGCAATCTTTTCCTGTTTTCTCTCTCGTGTAATTCTCCTCAAGCCTTTCTTTCCTCGCGGTATATTCGGCAAGCTTTCGTTGGGTGGGAAGTTCGTCTTACTAACGAATTATCGGCTTCGGCTCGAGCAGCAGCGTTCAGCGAACGGCATCCTCGCACCTGCAGCGGCCGTCTCGGTTTCGGGGCAAGGGCGAGCGACATTCTCAAACACGAACCGCGACTCGAGAAGTTCGGGGAAGTGAGTGTGTTCCTATCATAACAGTGTCTCTTACTGTGTAGGTGCCAAAAATATTTAGAGGAAGCGATATTACTGCAATACCGTCCGGCTTAATGTAAAATTTTTGTGATACACATTATTTTATTATTTATTATTATTATTTCGATATCTCCCCATGCGACGTTCGCCTGGGGAGATATCTGTAATAAATGTAGCTACGTTGCCATAAGTTTACCGGTTTTTGTGTGTCGTATATAAGGTGAAATGATCCACCCGTAGAAAAACAAACAAACAAACAAAAACAAAAACAAAACAATGACAACGAGCAACGAGGCTTGCACTCTCGAAACTAGGGACAGAAATGCATAAGTCCATGATTACCTTATTGTGGGCGCAAGTGTCTTCATGTGCGCAGTGAACCGATAACACTCGTCTATTGTCCATTTGGTGTCAGCTGTGGCCCCTTAAAGGCAGTACACTACTTGACGATAACAGAACGACGACAAAGGGAAAGGAGACGAGTGCTCGTCTCCTTCTTGTCTCATTGTTGTCGTTCTGTTCTCGCGCCATAACTATCGCCATGTCATACCAACTACCACAAATTACCACACTTTTAGGTACATCACTGCCACAAAATTGTGGGAAGCATTTCTTGCCTGCACGTCAATAGCTGGCAGCGTCAATAATATTGGCAACTGTTCGTTTAAAGGCGATGACAACGAAGATAATAATCGGCGCCAATTGCGACATAATGACCATAACGGTGAATTTAGTTTCCTAATGGCGATGATAAGAATAATGTCTGGCATTTAACATCCCAAAATCATGATATGATTATGAGAGACGGCGTTACGAAGGGCTCCGTAAATTTCGATTACCTGGGGATCTTTAACGTGCACTTAAAATCTAAGCACATGGGCCTCAAACATTTTCGCCTCCGTTCAATATCCGTGTCACACTGGCAGAGAATATGGCATTTACCTCCTAATGTCTTCAAATTGAGTGTCATTCTAGCGGTGCCACACAGATAAACGAAATGGCATTCGCCCAAGTGCCATTCGTCACATAATGCCATCGCTAGAACTCATTGGACTGAGAAATACGTATACTCTCGACGGCACAGATGAAGACGTAGTTGTATAAAACGACATTTAATTCGACTGGAATGAGACTTTTCGCGTATTTTATTTACACTAATCACTTAAACAAGTGCTTAAAAACTTATCTTCATCTGGTAGACGGTGTAAAATAAATGCGACTGGTGCCATTTTCTTTTTACGCTGCGGATCTGACTAACTTTGGCTTAAGTTGCTACACGGTTGGTTGCAACGTCGTGAAACAAAGTAACGAACGAAATCTAACGGCAGCGTAGCATGCTTATATATACATTTAACTGGTGCACGTTAAAGAACCCCAGGTGGTCTAAATTTCCGGAGCCCTCCACTACGGCGTCTCTCATAATCATATAGTGGTTTTGGGACGTTAAACCCCACATATCAATCAACCAGTCAACATTTAACTATTATCTGATGTGTATGAAGCTTGTAAACGCTTGTTTACTTTTTTAATGCTACTCACCCAATGCTCACAAAAAGGGTGCTGGGATCGACATCATCAATTCAAATGTAATTCGCTTTGGACGTGAAGCAGCGCCACCGAAAAAAAAAATGCCATTCGTGAACTGAATGCATTCGCTACCGAATGTCATTTTCTATGCCCGTGTGGCATGTGTATAATATGCAGCCGCCGCAGCCAGCATTAGATCCCGCGACCTTCGATACGTGATTTGGGCGCACGTAAAAGAACCCCATGTGGTCGAAATTTCCGGAGCCCTCCACTACGGCGTCTCTCATAATCATACGGTGGTGTTGGGACGTTAAACCGCACATATCCATACATATACCTTCGGGTTAGCAGTCGAATCACAGAACCAGCACGTCGGGGCAATGGTGATGATATTGCATGGTGAATGGCTCCTGTAGCATGATCTTACAGCTGCTCCTTAGTTAGATCGGCTTCGCCAGGTCCGCGCTAATGTCATTGCACTTTCACCACGTAATACCTCGAATTTTCGTATCAAACGAATAATATCACAGCTGGTACGAGTAGTGCAAATGCCCACATCACAGCTACATTGCTAATATTTTTTCACTGCATGTCATCGGCTTCTGACGAAGCGAGCAATCAGATAAGTGTGGGTGAGTTACTGACGATAAGAAAGTACATGCTGGATCTTTTTTTTTTTTTGTATTGTGTGTCGCATTAGCTGCACCAGATGCAAAGTTGCACGCACAGGATTCACTGCCGAAGGTATACCATACGCGATAATCTTGCAAGCATAGTTTGCCGCGACGCGTCAAATAATTACGCCCGTGTTTGTAACCGAGCTGTTAAAACTATTCACGAAGTAGCATGGTGTCACGGTTCGTCTCAAGCACTTGCAACATTTTACGTAACATGAAGTATTTTTTAAATGTTTCTGATATTGCAGCTGGTGTTATCCGAGCCATAGAACTTATGCCTGCAATACATTACCAGCGTCGTTATATGTGTATTTGTCTTAACGTATTTTTCAGGCAGTTCGGCAGCCTCCCTTGCAAGCAACATTTTCCGAATCGCCAGTTCCATTTGGCTTAACTCGGCCGCAACGACGCTCGTTGAATCCAAGTGAGTATACCGTGGTTCCGGGTCTCGCCATAAATCTCTGAGCGCACGCTCTCGCTGCATCGCAGAGGTCGCCTGTATATGCCAAGCCATTTGATAAACGGCTGCTTCAGAAAGGACACATTTCTGCGGCGGTGTTTCGTTGCTCTACGGCACCGCACGAATACCAACATATGAGTGAACATTGCGATTCTATAAAGAAACGTCGGGTTACACGAGTGCTGGTGCGTGGCCCAGTTATGAATTCCGTTCCTTCTCCGTCCACCATGGAAAACAGCTTTACCACATGGTTGGCTCGCCGTTCTGTTTCAAAACTCAAGCTCAATTGACCAACTTTAATGCTAGCACGGAGTTCTGTAATGTTTGGTGAGGAAGACTTTTTGTTTGTGACGTAACGCCGTTGAAACATCGAAAGAAGGAAGGCACCGCTGTGTATTGTTCGAATACGCCCAGAATCAGCCACGTGTGAGTGCGCTTCATCCGTACCATGTAGGCGACTTCTTTTGCCCTCGCTTTTATACCGTCTGTATATGCAGCGCTGATATATGTGTGCAAACTGAAGTCACAAACTATGCGCGCCTTCAAGCTCTGTAAAGCTCCAGCATTATAGCTGCGTGCTTATTTTTGCGTCATCTCAGTGATCTGAGAAGGTCTGAAAAATTTCATTTCGCGAGGCGTTGTTACGCGATTCGTGGTATAGAAATTTGACCAAGGTGTTTCTTTGTTGATGATCGATATGTGGGGTTCAACGTCTCAAAACCACCATGATAGACGCCGTAGTGGAGGGCTGAGGAAATTTCGACCACCTGGGGTTCTTTAACGCGCACCCAAATGTGAGCACACGGGCCTACAGCATTTTCGCCTCCATCGGAAATGCAGCCGCCGCATCCGGGATTCGATCCCGCAACCTGCGGGTCAGCAGCCGAGTACCTTAGCCACTACCACCACGGCGGGGTGACCAAGGTGTTTGTTAAGTCCTATACTCGTTAACAGAGCTTTTTGCTAGACAGTTGTGACGCTAGGTTGGTATCATATAACAAGAACCACCAGCCGATAATTTCAGAATCTATTGCTATTACAAATGCAGCTGCCGCAAGAAAGATTTTCTTACGCAATACGAGCATTCCCAACTAGGCGCCACGTGCTTCTGTCTTTCTCTTTTCAAGCTCCGATTATTAAAAAAAAAGTTATTTTGTATACTCCTGCATTCTAGACATGGTCCCCTCCCCCTACTTTCCTCTCCTCACAGACGAATTCAAAGAAAAAGGAAAAAAAAAAGATGTCGCGTGCTTTTTTGTTTGATAAAAGATGGTGCATAAATTTCGCAGTATGAAGCAAAAGGTAAGTTTAATCTTTTAACACGGGGATTAAACGAGGGAATGGAAGCTCACCTAAATACAATGTCCCGAAAAGCGTAATTTGCTCGATAAAGGTTGGCAGCCGATCCATGCGCCTGCTTTTTCAGTCAAGAGGCACTGGAAAGCAGGTTGACATTTTAATCAGCTGCGCCTCACCTTGTGATCAGAAAAAAGAAATAGAGAGAGAGAAGGGAACGAGCTGGCGAACCTGGCGTTCAATAAGGGACGTCAGCCTGCAGCTAACCGGCTGAAGAGACAGCGTAGGCATTACAGCCTATTTGCATTTCTCCTGCTTACGGCTAAGTGAGCGGCATTTCTGGGAACTGCCCTTACACCGTTTTATTTATTTATTTTTTGTCCCCTACGTTGTAAATACGTAGATGCCGTATTTATGCAAGCGCCAACGTGAAGAAAATGAGCATGAGCTATAGCGGTCGAAGCAAGTACGAAGGTGGTCGCGGCGTAGCGTGGGTTATACGTATCTATTTGTTTCTTTCGTCTAGTCTCATCTCTTCTCAGTCGGCGATTCTGTAACGGTGCTCTTGTTCAAAAATGAACTCTAATGGATGACCGGGCCTTAATTTAGGCTGGCAGGCTTTTTTTTTTCTTTGTCCATCACGACAAGGGGGCCAGCCGTCAAGGAGACGAATTAACCTAGGCCCAAGAGAACCTGTAGGCCCGAGAGAAAAAAAGCGCCCGTTTTAGACCCGGATTTGCAGCCTTTGATGAACGGCTCTGGTGCATGCTTCGCGCCGCTTACGCGATGATTATGGGCTGCAAGTAAGACCTATAACAAGCTTCTCTTCGATACAGGCGGAAGGTGTAAAGATGATCGGCAACCCTTAGAGAGAGAGAGGGGGGGAGAGAGAGCCTCTTGTATATGCCGTACTCACGTTTTTGCGCATATATACACTTGTAAGTGGTGTACTTAGCCGTCATTTGATGCGTGGGGCTTTAGCGAAATTGTGACGATATTCTCGGCGAAAAAAATTTGATTGTGTTGGGGCTGGCAAGAACTTTAAAGGCGAACGAAGGGCCCGGTAAAGCGAGGCGGCCTTAATACGAAGGCAGAATAAAAAAAATGCACCACTGCACGTACTTTATCAGTGTAGGCGTGCACGAACAAGCCAATACTTCGCGCATGTTAGCGCTTTCGGTAATGACACGCAAGATTTATGGGACAGGCGTATGCGAGCGCAACGTGGCCACGTGTCATGCTATAATTCAACATTTTAAGAAGGTAACGAGGGTCGATCTGTGGTCGCGCTTTCGTGTAAGGCAGCAGTTGTACCGCTCACTCCTGGCAGCATGCTTCTTCAGCTTGTAGAGCTCTCACAAGTTATAGCTATTAAAGAATGCCTGCCAAGTATTATTCCAAACTACTCTGTCGATACTGATTGGAAACACTAAGCTTGGTGACCGGAAAGATTGCGATTATAGGGGTTACTCGACTGCCTTGACCACAGAGATTTTATACTATAGCTATTGAGAGGAATCAATCTACACAGGCTCCTTCAGCGGCGCTTGCACGCCCCCATGGTAATTATAGGAAGTACAATCTTCGGATCTGCTTCGGATGGATCACGTTCTTGAGATTCGCGACACCTCTTTCCCGAGTGTAAAACAAAGTGATATGAAGTTATATTGAACTGAAGCTTGCTTCTTACGTGAGCCTTATTGAAGATTGTTTTCGCGACCAAGAGGCAGAAGTGGAACCTGGATATACTTACTTACGAGGATGTGCATCGGTCTGACCTTGCGTTCTGAATTTTGCATCAAGATAAAATAAATTATTTTTCCCAACACATGAAAACAAAAATATTTGTTTTTTTATTGACAGTACGCATTATCTATTCATGGAAATAACAATACAGTACCAAATTAAACACTTAACGTATTGTCAGCTGCAATGCCAAGTGCGTATGTCCAAGTGGTCTGCCCCCAACGCATCTCTCGTTTTGTTGTGAAGTCGAGTCAGTGGAGCGTGACGATGAGTTTACGTAGTTTCGCCCTTCGTTTTTGAGACGATTTAAGCGATTTTGGAGAAGAAGCGATTATGAAAAAAAAATGTGAACTGAGTGACAATATCCTGCATTGGAATGGAACTCTAAATCTGATCTCAGCGGTAAGTGGACAACGCTTCGCCTAAACTGTCAAATAAAACTCGTAAACCTCTAAGGTAGCAGCAAATCAAGAAACCTAGTGGTGTTCGGCCTCTCTGAACGACAAAGGCACTGCTTTACTGCTTTGCACCGCACCACACTATCCGCGCTGCGTGAAGAATGAAACTGAAACAGTAGAAAAAAAATCGTAGACAGTTCGCTAGCTAATACAATCCAATCCGACGACTGTGATTCTCATCATTCCCATGGTGGTACAACAATCGCAGTATCATTGTAAGTATCATTGTATGAAACTCTTTAGCCTGGACCTCACGCCTGGAGGCGAAAGCATTCTATGCCTCTTGAAACTCGAAATTTGGCCATCTGCATCCGCATGAGTCGTGCGATCAATCACGCCATGACGCCACAGAACGTGACGTCAGCACCTCATATCATCACTTGGTTCAAGGTTGGCCGATCACGGAGGCCGTGTGAACCAGGAGTGGTGCAGAGATTTTGATGCCACTAATTTCGAAGGCATTACTGAAAAAAAAAGAACGTTAAATGCAGAAAGCTCAAAAAAGTGGAATGCTAAGCAAGTTGGTACAACATATTGTGGAAATATACGAGCGCACAAGGTAGAAGGAAAAGCACTTGACAGGAAAGCACTTGACAGCACTTGTCAAGTGCTTTTTGCTTCAACCTTGTGCGCTCGTATATTTACACCTCTCTACTCTCTATCTTTCATCTCCCCCATCCCTCTCCCATGCGCAGGGTAGCAAACTGGCTGCCTATATAGGCTGGTTAACCTTCGTGCCATTCTTTTCCCCTTGTTTTCCTTCCTTTCTTCCACATTACAGAAAGCTCTCTGACGCTCCCGGCGTTAAGTTTCCTATGTATACACTAGAGCGAACTCTGGCTCTAATGTCTATGGAAGCTGCATAGCGCTTCAGTGAGCATGGGAATCATGGGTAGTACACGGATTTGCTTTGTCTTCGTACTTTACTTTCCTTCTGGCTTCACATGGCGTGACGCTTCTTTGTCACGAAACAACAGTCATAAATAGTATATCATGACGCTTCAACACTGTCATTCTTTAGGCTCACCCATTCAAATCGGGTCACGAAGTTCAGAACGGTATGTTGCTTCATTTGCAACGAAAACAAAACACAGCAATAAAGGAAACCACAAGTGTGATTAGTGGCCTAATATGAAGACTACGTCTGTCCGTTCATCCGTCCGTCCGTCAGTCCAACCGTGCGTCTGTGCGTCCATTCATCCGTCCGTCCGCTTTGCCGCACTCGTCATCATTCATCTCGTGGATATACTGCGATTTTTTTTTTTGAGAGATATAAAGATAACACCAACATCACTGATCGCGTCCGCGCGAGGCGCGTGGCGAGGAGCCATCTGCGACGCCGCCAGCAACGCCGGGGCTGACGGCCGCTTCCGACGAGAGTTCCTCCAACGTAGCTTCAGACGTAGCTTCGAGCGTGCGACCGTCTGTGGTTCGGCAACCACCTGTCAAGCATCGGTTCCGTGCGCAACCGCAAGGAGGCAACGACCGAAGTGGTTCGGCGCGAGTTCGCTGCGGATTCGTCCGACTTCGTGTTCTGCGCCGAGTCGCTGACGTCGGGCGCAAGGTTCCGATGATGAGCGTTAACCGCCTCGCCCGCCGGAATTTCCCGAGCTCAACCGTTCTTCCAGCACCTGCGTCGACGCCCGTTTCAACCAGATCAACGCCGTGCTCACCGCTGCTGATTAGCATCTCGCCAGGGTTCGCTTCGGAGAGATGGTCCGTAATTGTCATCGAACGTTAAAGGAGCTTTTGTGTAGCTTGCTCTTTTGCTGCCTTGCATACTGTTGCGAACGACGGACCGATCCCGCCGAAGCCACCACTGTTGCGAAAGACGGCGACGCCAACACGGCCCCGGAGGCGCCACTGCTTTCAACTCCGCCGGGAAGGTCACCAGCCGTTTGGTAGCGTATGTTTCTCAGCTCGCGACTGCTTCTGCGCCGAGATGATAAGACGAGCGGACGAGACGACGGTGAGTTAAACAAGGTTTATGTACAGCATATTTACAGAGGCGTTACAATTTCGGCACTGGGGCCGACAGAGACTCGAAGAGCCGAGCTCTCCTCTCTAACACATAGGTCAGCCTTTCGCCTAAGACCGCTGATCGCGACACGCCGCAGGGCTTCTTTTATTTGCACCGGGTCCAACCAAAATATCCAATCAGAAGCGCCGCTGGTCGTCAGGGCAGATTCCTCCAATGGGGGTCGCCGCGCCATGCGTCATACCAC
Organism: Rhipicephalus microplus; assembly: GCF_043290135.1. NCBI lineage: Eukaryota > Metazoa > Arthropoda > Arachnida > Ixodida > Ixodidae > Rhipicephalus > Rhipicephalus microplus. Next base: position 229,770,195 of record NC_134701.1, read on the forward strand.
CAGACACGCGGACGCCGGCTCGCTGTCACGTGCGCAGCTGACTCAATGCACGCGGGCCAGGGAGGCGCCGCGCGTGTTCACTCCGTCGAGTTGATCGCGCCAGGCGGACTGCGGGCTGGCCTTGACCCAGATTGCCTTTTTCAGAGGCACGGACGTTTGACGAGGACTCGCTGGCATAACAGCACCCCCGCCGCCAGACAATGCACTGGAAAGACGAGCTGCTTCCACGGGGCTCGGATGTCAGGTGCGCTCGTTCGCCAGGTCCCTCCAGGTTCGCCTCCAGGGCCATAGGGGGAATACAGCTCCAAACTGTTCCGGAAACACATCCCATTTTTGACGACGGATCCCAGCTCCACTGGCTTGTCGCCACAACTTGTCGACCAGCTTCACTCGTCTCTTCTGACCATCTTCGGTTTCAGCACTTGTCGATGGTTCTGCAACTTGCTAAGAACGGTTCGACAACAGACAACACACGACACAAGCAAGTGCCCTTTGTCACCCGACAGAACACCAGACAAAGTATAGTACAACATATACCTAACTACGTGTTTATCGGAATTTTGTTCCCTCTACATCAAGAGGCACATGTGGGACAAAAGACCCTTAAAATGACAACTCAATTTTTTTTCACGTACAACAACGTAACGGATTAGAATACCACATAAAGTTGGCCCCTTGAGATCACTCTGAACGAGAGCGCTCAGCCCAGGTCGTGATGAGGTCAAAATTTTGCCCCGAATCGCCAGCCAGAAACCGAAAGGTTGAGAAGTTACTAGCTGGAACGCACTGCTCAATGCACCTGCATTAGCGTTTACCTTTCCTTTATATTTTTTTTGATAGCGAACGTCAAAGTTGCGCTGTGGAGCAACATGCTCCACTTCAGTAACCGGCCACTTTTAGGCGACGATACCTATGCGGCACCAAGAGCGGCTCACACTTTCGACGTTGCACATGGGAACAACGATACGGCTTGCTACGGATTGACTCCTCACCGCTTAGCTCGATATCGTGTTCGATCACCCTCATGTTTCCGGGGCAGTCCGAAAACACGTCTTCAAACTCGGAACCAATCTTTCTCAGGTCCTCTTTCTCAGGTCCTCCTTCACTTAAGCTAGGCTCTAGGTTTATCTGCTCCCGGATTACTTTCGATCCCCCTTCGATTACCTCACTAGAACTCAAACTTTCTGCTTCCTCTTCCTCTGAAGCATTCAACAACAGATTTAGGACCGCTTGATGTTGAACGTATGGTTTCATCAAGTTGTAAATTTTGTCCGGCCGCCTTCCTAATTTCACTTCATAATTTGAATCGCAAGGCTTCGATAATACTGTGGCGGGCCCTTCCCAATCAACCTTAAGCTTGTTCCTTTTGGACGGCTGCAGCAGCATTACCTGATTATCAACTTCAAAAGTTCGCTTCTTCCCCGATTTCTCGTAGCGCTCCTTCGACAGCACTTGTGCCGCGTTTTTCTGGCTTTCCACTAGCGCTTCAATTTGGCTTTCCACTAGCGCTTCAATCGAGAGATCCTCACGCTGCTCTCGAATGAGCGTCTCTCGATCAACTCTCGGCAGCTCGCTCCAACTTTCCGCTACAGGCGAGAGCGTTGCAACCCTCTCGCTCTGACTCAATGGCGCCATGTCGTCTCCCCTTTCTCCGGAAACCGCGCAGCTAGGTTTGGCGACGGGCCGCTCGCGTGACTGCTCACATGACTCATGCGGAAACTTTCCTTTCTGGGGTTCCGTCGACCCGCCGACAAGGTCACTTGAGAGTTCACCGCATGGAACCAGGTCAAGCTTCCGCGAAAGCTTTCGCGCTTGCGATCGCGTGAGAGCAATGCACGCTAAGCTGGGGAAGAACGATTTGCCCTGCTCTTTGAGAAGCTGCTCCGAGTTGTTGGAGAAAAGATAAGGAAAACGATCATTTAGCGCGGCAGACACGGCTGCTTCGGTGCGAAGCTTACCGAACGGGCCTTCAATGACAACCGTGGCGATTGGTAAGCGAACACTCTGCACCTCGGCGACTTGCCTAATCCACGCGCATTCTCCTGTGAAGTCATCCGGAGACACCAATGAAGGATGGACAACGTCCATGGTTGCCGCTGAGTCTCTAAGTGCTCGGCACGTTTTCTCATTGACCCTAATTTCTTGGAGATACGGCTCCAACAACCGAATGTTTTTTTCTGATTCTCGGATCGTTGCGAAGGCAAACTTTTCCTGACAGTTTCTCGCGATGTGCCCTTCCTTTTTACAGTTGTAGCAGATTAGCGGCTTCCGTTTGTTTTCCGGTTCTAATGCCTGTGTGGTAGAAACCTCACTCGATTTCTCCGCTTCTGTTTGCCCTTCCCCTACACTGTCCTTCGTAAGAGACGGGTCCTTCTTGAAATTACGGTGCGGAGCGGGTTTCCGTTGATCAGGTTTCCTTGAAAAGCCCTCTTTCCTTTCATCCTTTTCAACGCGCGCTGCCCTGTTATGCAACTTTCGGCGAGTATAATACTCCTCAGCTAACTCAGCTGCCTTGTTTAGCTGTACTTCACCAAGTTTGTCCTGCAGCCAAAGTTTGACATCCTCCTCGATGCAGCGGTAGAATTGCTCCAATGCAACGCATTCCACCACTTTATCGCGGTCGTCATAAACACCTTCGCCCTTGAGCCATTCAATCAAATCGGCTTTAAGACGAAACGCGAAGTCAACGTGTGACTCATTCCCCTTTTTAGCATACCGGAACCTTTGCCTGAAAGCCTCGGGTGACAACTTATAACGTCTCAAGAGCACTTCCTTAACCTCGTCATAGCTCTCAAACGCTTCCCTCGACAAGCAAGTTATCGCGTCGGACACTTCGCCGGGAAGAAGAGCTAGCAGGTTCCGCGCCCAAAGAGACCGCTCCAAAGCGTTTCGCTCACAGACGTGTTCAAACTTGACGAGATACTTCGCCATGTCCTCGCCTACTACGAACGGTGGCAGTTGGTCCCGAATTCTAAAACCGCTGACCTGAATCGTCGGAGAAGCTACGCTAGGCGCCTGCGAACACTGTAGGATTGCCAATTCTAGTCGTTTCATCTCAAGGCGCTCCTGTCTCTCGGCCTCCTCGCGACGTTCGCGCCTTTCAGCTTCTTCGCGAGCTTCGCGCCTTTCAGCTTCTTCACGTTCGCGAGCTTCGCGCCTTTCAGCCTCTTCGCGAGCTTCGCGCCTTTCAGCTTCTTCGCGAGCTTCTACTTCTCGCCTTTCAGCCTCCTCACGGCGTGCTTTAATATCCACCCAGGCCTCATCGACTTCCTCAGCCGACACTCCCTAATCCTTCATGATCTCAAGGATCGCTTGCTTTCGTTTCGCACGGCCCAAAGTAATGCCGAGTTCCTCACAAATTTCGATGAGTTCCTTCACTTTAAGGTTCTCCATCGTTCACACTAGC